>NC_037672.1:150876617-151041267 GCF_003255815.1 Theropithecus gelada
AGAAAGAGGGGTTAGTAGGTGCAAGGGCCCCAAGGTGGGAGCATACTCGTATCTTTAAGGAGAGATAGCTCTTGTACTGTGGGAGCATGCTCGTATCCATAAGGAGAGATAGCACTTGTACTGTGCTAACTGTGGGCCAAGTCTGTTCTAAGCACTTTGCAGGTAAGAACACATTTGATCTGCATGTCTCATGCCTTGACTTCCTTCAGATCTTTGCTCAATGTTGCGAGAAATGCCTTCTCTGACTACTATATGTATATGTGTATATATAAATATATAAAAACTATATATTCTATATATAGAGTGTATATATACATATATAAACTATATATTCTATATGTATATAGTTTATATATATTCTATATATAGTTTGTATATAAGTTTGTGTGTGTGTGTGTGTGTGTGTGTGTATAAACCCCTCCCCATCTACCTCCTTCATCTCCCTATCCTCTTTACTGTGTGTTTTCCCCTAATCCTGTCATCGTCATTCATGGGATACATTTACTTGTTTATTTTCTTATATGTTTCATTCACTGGAATCATTGTACACTTCATGAGGCAGTGATTTTTTGGTTCTCTGCTTGTCAAATCACTGAGTGACTGACTGAATTTTATACTTGGTGCTATTGGCAAGCCTACCTGAAATCGGTAATGCATTATCAGGGTCTTACAGCTCTCGTCTGTGGCCCTAGAATTGTATGTGCCAGACAGGCTCTGCGAGAGTGTGCAGGGGATGAGAGTGAGTTTAAAAAACATTTAAGGCTCTCCTCTCAAAGACCTTTTTGTTAGGTTGATAGCACTGCTCAAATACACGTGACACATTGATAATTTTTCTTTGTAGAGTTAGGAATGGAACATGGGGAGCTCAGGCACAGCTTCTGTGAAGAAGAGAATTTTGAGCCAGTCTTTAAAGAATGGCCAGGGTTTAGTAGCAGCACAGTGTGAGATGGGACACATAGTGGAGAGAAAACCAGGGTTTTGAGAGAATATGTATGGAGATGTTTGCATGTATTCACATACACATTTAGCCACTGTTTAGTCCTACTACAAACACAGAGAACACACACACACACACTCTCTCTCTCTCTCTCTCTCTCTCTCTCGCAGAATAGAATATTATTTTATTAAATGTTCTGTAACTTTCTAAAACTAATAATGAATTGACAGTACCTTTTTGAGACAAGTCACCTCCAATATTACTGAATTTGCTTCTGCAACTGTAAA
The DNA here is from genome assembly GCF_003255815.1 of Theropithecus gelada. Lineage (NCBI taxonomy): Eukaryota > Metazoa > Chordata > Mammalia > Primates > Cercopithecidae > Theropithecus > Theropithecus gelada. Next base: position 150,877,842 of record NC_037672.1, read on the forward strand.
ATAGGAGGCATAATAGTGCCTGCTTCCTCAGGTTGGTGGTATAACAGTCAGTATAACCTAGTGGCTTCAAATTCTGACTCTGCTACTTTCTAACTGTATGACCTTGGACAAGTCATTTAGCTATGCTTCAATTTCCTTATATGTGAAATGGGGATGATAATAAGTGCTTCATAAGATTGCTTTAAGAATTCAGGCTGGGCACGGTGGCTCACACCTTTAATCCCAGAACTTTAGGAGGACGAGGTGGGCAGATCATGAGCTCAGGTATTCGAGACCAGCCTGGGGAACACAGTAAGACCCTGTCTCTACTAAAAATACAAAAATTAGCCAGGTTTGGTGGCCTGTGCCTGTAATCCCAGCAACTTGGGAGGCTGAGGCATGAGAATCATTTGAATCTGGGAGGTGAAGGCTGCAGTGAGCTGAGATGGCACCACTGTACTCCAGCCTGGGCAACAGAGTAAGACTCTGTCTCAAAAAAAAAAAAAAAAAAAGTAATCAATGAATGAATATATGTGAAGTGTTAGAGCAGAGGCTGGCATATAGTGCTATATAAAGGTTAGCTGTCACCATCACTAGGTAAGAATGAACTATGATAATGAACTCACCGACCTATTACTAGGCAAAGATTAAGTATAAAGCCTTGAGGAGTTTCAAGTGACTATATGTAAGTGTGTGCATTTTTCACCCTTGCCGCAGCATTGAATGGTGGTTAAAATGAATAGGCTGTTAGACATATAGTCTAGAATCTAATCCTGAATCCACTATGTACCAGCTGTGTATCCACTGGGAAATTACTCCATCTCTCTGTTCCTAAATATCCTTGTTTGTAAAGTGGGATTAATAACAACCACCACCATAATAATAATACCTCTTTCATTGTGTGGTTATGTGGCATAAATGCAATAGTATACATAAAGTGCTTTTCCTAGTGGCTTGGGGTAGTCAGCACTCAGTGAAGGTTAGCTGTTATTACTAGCTCTTATTTGTGATGGATCTATGTAACTGGGACCTTAATGTAGCAGCTCTATTAATCCCCCAAGTTTTACAGCATAGTCTGACCTTGTGTGTCCCTTTTGGCTAGTAAAGCGGTCGGTGAGAGGCTGAATAATAAGTCCCAGCCTTGGGTTGAGCTTACCCTGCCTCATAACATGCAAACACTTAATACTAATCTGAATTTTTCCCACCCCAGCTAATCATTACTTTTCAAAAATGCTGACCAAATCTGAAAATAATCTTCAGTTCTGTCATTAATTTAAAAAGTAATGTTTTCCAGTGTGGCTAGCTTTCTCAAACCATTCTTCCAGTGAATTACATTCATTACTGTGGTGGGTTTTCATTTTTGTTAAATTAATCTTTTAAGAGTGAGTAATGACCATAGAGTTGAAATATTTTTCCTCTGTGAGTGGGAATGCAGTTAGGAATTCATCGTGACCTGATTAGAATAGCAGAGATCTGTGAATGGGCATGAAGAGGGTTGTTGTTGTTGCTATCTTTAAACAATCGTTGTGTTACCTAGTATGATATCCTGATGTGTCATTGGTTGCATAGACTCTCCAAGATGCTTCATTCAAAGTGACGATAACCTTTGTCTGCTAACTGGCTTTCACTGGGTCTGTACTCTGAGATTGGTAAAAACCAAAGTGTATTTTGTGTGTGTGTGTGTACCTGCTTAACAGATAATGAATCAATTCAAATCCAAAATATAATTTACAATTTTCACCTAAAATAGCTCTATTTCTATAACTAAACATTCATACCTAATTAATTTTCTCTAGAAGTACATCTCTAGCCCGTGTGCTTTCTTTCATATGCAGGCTATCTGCATATTGGAATATTAATTTGGGTTTCATTTCTATTGCTCTAGGGTTTTACTTTTATCCATGTAATCCAGGCATTTATGTTCCCATAGCTCAGGGGCCTTGGGGTTACAGGCCAGAAGGAGAAGTTTCCAGTCACCCAAAAGGCAACCACCCTCGTCATCACTGGTTTTTGAAAGCCTGGGCTCACTGAGAGGATATCTTTGGCTCTTCTTGGGGGAGAGAGGGTGGAGGATGGTACTTTAGGAGGCAGAGGCCATAGTAGGCGCACTGCGCGGAGGGTAGATTTTCTGAGAGGAGAGTGAGGATGGACTGGATGGGAGGCTGTCTGTGTTTGTGCAGCAGCCCCTCTGTGGGGGCATGAGAGGCCTGACAAGGGGGTACTTTGTGCCCTTCAGCCTCGGTGGTGAGGCTCTCTGAGGTCGAGGAGGCTCTTTATGGTCAGAGGAGTGCCCACTGCGGGGCCATCTCTGGGCCTCCTGGGAGCCAAGGGGCATCAGCTAGGGGAAGGAACAGTGGGAATGACGGCAACCCTAAAGTTGACAGCTTGCTCAGAGTTTGCTGGCACTAACAGCGCCGCATATTTGAGTACGATTCCTTTGAGGGTGGGGAGAGGTTCTTAATACCTAGTGCCCAGTTTGTCACTAGGCTCTTTGGGTACGAGCTTAGAGCAGATTTAATTTGATTTAGAAAAACAAATGAATCGGAGATTTCCTGTATCCAAGTGTTGTGGAAAAAAATCCATACTGACCATATTTATAAGCCTGTAAAAGGAAGGTAGTAAACAGTTAATTTAACCTAAAAGTTGCCATGAAATGTAGCAGCATGGTCTAACTGAAGCCTGTCCCAGTAAATGAAGACATGTCTGTTCCCCTCTCAGAGGGGATCTAGCCCATCTTTGTGTGATGCTGTGCAGAATAGGAGAGCTCAGAAGACCATGAGGACACCTAGCTGTAACCTCTCAACCTGGAGGCACAGAGAAAGCATGCCTTGTTTAAAGTGACAGCAAGGGTGATGGGGGTAGTTCTCAGGTGCATCTTGAAGCACTTGCTTTAAAAAACCTATTTCTCACTCCAAACTCAGGAAACAAACTTCTGCTTTTGTTTCTGTAGCTCACCAGAAAAAAGATGGAAGTTTCATATTTGAATAGAAAATGGAACATCCATTGGACAATATTGAAAACGACTTGGAGAAAAAGAAATTAAGTAAAACAATAGACTCTTCCAACCATATCAGCCTCCATTTAAACCATGAGCAAACTCTGGTCAGAAATCTTCCACTGCCAGGGTTCCTTGCTTTTTTGTGTGTGTGGCATGGACCTCTTTGGCAGTTGAGCAGACCCCTTTTAGAATGACTTTTTAAAATGCATATGATAAAAGAAACAAGATAGGTTGGAAGGGAATTATTAAAATATTAAGAAAACAAACTTGTGCTATGTTAACATTTTTCTTCTTTGTTAAGGCATCCTATAGCAATGTCTAGCAACAGCACTAGCAATTACCATAATTTTGAAGTGTTGATCTCTTTACAAAGCGATGCCCGGGGGACATCCTCTAAGGCTAGAGAAATTTCAGGCTTTCTCCTGGAGCCTTTGGATTTGGCGACAAGCTCGGTCACTCTGGAGTCAGAAGAAATGGAGGCAGTGATCCAGAACAAAAATGAAAAGAAATTTTAAAAGACCTCTGCCTCGGAGAAGGAAAGGGGGTCAAGGGTCAGGCTGCCAAAGAGAAAAGACTGATGCCTTCTGATTTATTCCCTTTTAGGGAGGGCTGGACCTCTGCTGAAGTGATGACAGTTTCTGAACCAGCACAAGCGGCAAGCATCCGCAAGGAGAACCTATCGCTTTCATAGGGATTTATCTTACAGAAGGAGAATTGAATGTTTCTTCATGTTCTTTTTGATGCTCCTTTGAGGAGAAGCCCTGTTTATTATTTTGTATGAAAACCAAGCAACATGGACTTAGGTATTTTTCCATAGCAGCAGTAGAATTCCATGTTAACCTGTAGAAACATATGACACACTGCTCACTAAATTCTTCACGTGAGATATTTTGGAGCAAGCACTTGGCTGAGATACTTGTCTGAGGGTGTTTCTCTACCCTGTAGCACTCTCTCTCTCTCTCTGTCACCTACCCACCCACTTACACACAAAAACACATACTCATATGCTTTTCTGTTTGTTGTGCTTACATTCTATTATTTTTGTCTGTTACACTTGAAATTCATGTTTTTAAGGAAGATTTGGGAAAACAGTTTCATGAAACACTAATATCAGATATTTAAAAATTATCAGTGCTATTTTAAAACAAAACAAAAGCATGATTACAAGGCAATCAATGGAGCTAAAGCTGAATTTAACTTTAGAAATGATTACAGGCTGAACTATATGCCATGTATACAGATTTGCTTCTAGATTTAGTAATCAAGAAGTCAAGTATAAATATACATATAAGTAGACTTCTCTCTTATAACATGACAGTAAATGTACGTGTGGACACAAGCATGAAAATCCCATCATATGTATTATTATGGAAAAGAAGCATTTAAATGTCTGAGTAGTATGACCTGGTGCTTCGCATAGAAGTAAAATAAAGGGTTTAGATTTGGTTTAGATTCTAGGTAGCACCTCTGCTCCCAAATATTATGATCTGCACCCTGTTGCAGCACTTAAGCTGTTGATTCCAGGTAGTCTGGCATTAAGAATAAATAATATCATTGGATGCATCCAACAAACTTGTGACCAGAAGAGCCTCCTTCCAATAAAGACATTGGAAGTAAATATATTGGCAGGGCTGCAGGAGCATCATCCTGAAGACACTTAGTAGTGCATTCAGGTCTTTGGAAGGAGAGATAGGTACTTGTTGGGTTGTTGGAGGTCCTTCCCTGTAGGGATACCCAATATCAAGTCTCAGCGTTTGGGGTTACAATTTTCTCTTCTCTTCTAGAACATTCAATTCAGAAAAAATGTCAGCTTTAAGAAATCTGTTATGGATGGGTCACTCAAGACATTTTATTTTGCCAAGAATAAATTGGTAACCCACAAAGTTAACTTCATTTATTTGACTTTCAAATTCCCCATTCTGAAAATTAAGATTCTTGCAGTTCTTTAAGTCTGGAAATTCTATTCTTTTCTTCTAATTGGGATTGTGGGACTAGAAGTCTCCTCCCTCTTTAATTTACCTTTCTTTTTGGATATCTGAATATTTTAATTAGAAAAATGATTGTTCACTTTAACCTCAGGGTCATATTCTTGTACTAGCCATTCACTTGCAGACAATCTAGTGGGAATCTGATCTTAAATCAATGTGCCTGTTTTCCCCCCTTTATGGGAAAATATAGGTTAAGCTAGCTCATGCTTTTTCATAAGTAGACTCAATACAACTTTTAATAGGTACATACAAATACACTCGCATCAATTACTTAAGGGTTAAATCTTCCTGGAAAATGAGATAATAGTAAAGTAGAAGAAGAATTTTGTTAATTGAACTTATTGTGCAAACTACAACAGGAGGAAAAGAGAATTTTCTGATTGATAAAAAGGCACCCACTATTGATAAATAGCATTTTTCCAGACGTGATCTCAACCATATTAATCTTTCAGGGGCAAAATAAGTAGGTGATCAAGAATTATCTACCGCACTTTGGAAATCACACTGCTGGGGCTGAGGTAGGAACTGCATGCCACCAAGCAGCCTGAGGCTCAGCGGTGCTCAAGATGGAACGCAAATTCCCCATCTTATATAGTGAGCAATGCTATTAGTCTGTTAGATTGTATGATGTCCTTTCACTCATTTAAAAAAGGCAGGACAGTCTCCTCAGGGAAAACCTTGCAGTCCACATTTGAGTGATTGCATAACCACTTCTGAGTAATGTTACTAAGAGTCCTTCAGTGTTGTGGACAATTTATTTTCTAGTAAGTCACTTAGCAGTGATCCTGATAAAGTCATAATTCTAAGTATGGTTATTTCAGCCAGTTAAGCACCAAAGAAAAGAAAAGAAAAGATTAATGCTGACACTAATGAAACTGGTCTTGGTCCATTTAGGTGCTTACGTGTACTGAGACAGCCAGCGGGAGCCTGGATATGCTTCTGGGATACTTTCAGGCTTCTTAATCTTCTTCTTTTTTTGAGACGGAGTCTTGCTCTGTTGCCCAAGCTGGAGTGCAATGGTGCTATCTTGGCTCACTGCAACCTCCACCTCCTAGGTTCAAGTGATTCTCCTGCCTCAGCCTCCCGAGTAGTTGGGATTACAGGTGCCCAACACCACGCCTGGCTAAGTTTTGTATTTTTAGTAGCATACGTTAAATAACTTACCTATTTTTCTATTTAGTTTGTATACATTTTCCACTTTACAGCCACCTAAGTTACAGTTTGGGGCAATAAAGTGGGATGATCGTATGCAGGACTTCTATAGGTTGTCTATTATTGTCTTTAAAACAAGTAAGATTTACTTTCTTATCACAAAAGTAACCCTTAATCATTGTAGAAAATTTAGGCTATTCACAGCTAGCATTTGGGAGCATATATACATATATAGCTTTATATTTCAAAATAAATTTGAATCACACTGTGCTTACTATTTTTGAATGCTTTTTCATGAAAATATGTTGTGAATATTTTCCATATCTTTTAAGTAGTTCTCCATAGTATAGTTTCAAAGATTGCATAGTATTTTATTGTATGTATGTTCCATAATTTAGTCAATACTCTCTTTTTAAACATTTAGGTAGATTCTAATTTTCAGCTGTGATAAACAATGCTCTGATGAACATATTTGTAGACAAACCTTTGAGTGCATTCATACTGATTTCTTTAGAATAAGCTCGTAAAGGTAAAACAATTTTGTTAGAGAACATTATTAAGTCTTTTCATGTGTGTTGTCAAATTTCCCTCCTGAAAAGCTGTACCAAGTGACAGCCCCCACCAGCCGTCTCCTCCTTGCCTTTCCTTCATTTCACCTGCAGCTGGTTTGCTGATTCTCCCTTTTAGTTTGATGTTTCTTCACACAATTGCAATCCCTAGTTTTCAAGTGAAGTGATATATTTCCCCCTATTTGTTATGCTTTTCCATGAATGCAGATATGTCCTCAAAACACTTTTCAACACAGAATTTTAGATGTAAGAGGCTAACAACTAGAATTGTCCCACAAGAGGAAACCTATTTGCCATCGCTGCTTTATGGCTGTGAATGTGGCCATAACTGGGCTGAAATAAGACAGCAGGTGATTAGAGGCCAGTCAATCAATGGTATCACGTGTCACTGTCCACTGTTTAGGCTTGGATGTGTTTCAGGGCAGGACAGGGCTGAGCAGGTGGCCAGCTGTAGCGGTTTTGTGTGTACTAAGCAATCACCTTCTCATACAAAGATGGGCGAGGGCTCTCGCTTGTGGGCTTCATTTCAGATTCAAAGCTGGTCTATCGCACAGGGATCTGAAGGAGGTAGAGGAAAAACTAGACAAATTCCTCAGGGATTAGGTGGCCTAAGAGGGCTCTGCAATGGAAGCTTCCCACTTTGTTAGCTAGTAGAACACGTAGCCACTCCTAAAACGACAGTTAGTTTTAAAATCCAGGTTAAGCTGCTCTATCCTTTTCCTGTGTCTGAGTTTTCTGCTGGAATTTGTCCAGTGGTATTATGCAGGAGCTACTGAAGGGAGCCCCAGCTGCTTCTGGATGTGAGGGGTCAGCGCTGGGCACAAGACAAAGGTTATCAGTTCAGGATCAGACATGAGCCCTGAATGAGCCTCTCCTGTGGGTGCTGTCTGCTCCTAGGCTCCTTGCTAGGCTAATGGTCCGGAGAACCTGAGCTTTCAACCTCTGCACCACACGCACCCTAGGAGACCTGGCTTCTCTGGCCAGGCCTGAACACTGGAAAGCAGGAAGTGGGATGTCAGGGCCAGCTTGTGACATAGACCAAATCCAAACCACTTTGAAAATCAATTTTTAACTGCCTTAGCTCCCACTTTGCAAAGCATTTCTCAACAGCGTTCTCTTTGTTGCGACAATGAAATGTTTCTTCTGCCAACATTTTAAAACCCTTTTAATTTTAATGGGTTGCTTTATTTTTCCAAAAAAAAAAAAAACTGTGTATGCACAATAATTCAGAAAAAAAAAACCCTTGAACTTTTGTCAGCTAGATTTCTGGCAGGTTTATAGAAGCTTCTTCTTTTTCTTTTTTCTTTTTTTTGTAATTGCAAAATATTCTAGGAAGCAGAGAATGTTTTTATTCCTAATTCAGATATTCTTGTTGAGAGAAAACATGGTTTTTCAGAGAAGCTTTTACCTTCCTACCTTCCTATTAACTCTGCTGTGAATGAGGTTCAGCCTCGGTGCTGGCAGAGCCCAGCCTATGCTGCGGCAGATTCTGCCCCTTCTCTGCCCTGCTGTCCTTCCCCTTCTCTTCCCTGCCCTGTCTTCCCCCTTCTCCTTGGCTCTTTTCTCTTCAGTTCCCACTGGTTCTGCCGCCTTTTATTGTGATTTAATGTGGCTGTTGATAGTTTTAAAACTGAGTCATTGAAAGCAAGCATCTAGTCTGTTTTCTGGTACTTTGTGTGTGTTTAATAACAACTTAGTGTCATATGTGTGCCGTCTCCCTTACTTGCTCAATTATATGAACCAATAACTGAAACACGAGAAAGAAGCAAATTTCATGTCTGACAGGTGGGCCTGTTGTCTCATATTGGAATCCTCCTGCCTCTTCAAAATGAAACAAGGAAGCCTTTAAGAGGAGAAGTTTCACAGGAAATAAATACGTGTGTGTGTGGGGGTGTGTGTGTATTTTTTTTGTTTGTTTGTTTTTTGAGACAGTGTCTCACTTTGTCACCCATGCTGGAGTGCAGTGGCATGATCACGGCTCACTGCAGCCTTGACCTCCTGGGTTCAAGCCATCTTCCCACCTCAGTCTCTCAAGAGAAGCTAATTTTTTGGTATTTTTTGTAGAGACAGGATTTTGATATGTTGCCCAGGCTGGTCTCAAACTCCTGAGCTCAAGCAATCTGTCTGCCTTGGCCCTCCAAAGTACTGGGATTACAGGCATGAGCCACCACACCCAGTCTCACAGGGAATATTTGCTACGTATTTTTGTATATTTTATCTTCACTCTCTTTGTGTTTATCTTCTTTCTCAATGCGGCAACCTCCTCCCCAAACTCCAGACAAGTCCTTTCTGTAGCTCTAAGTAGCATCTTTTTGTGTGTGAATTTAGGTCATTGTCGTACCTTGGTCTCTGACTTTAGTTCTATTCTCAATACTAAATTCAAGTAAAAATACATAAGGGCAGAGAGAAAGGGAACATGACATCAATCATTTGCCGTGGCTTGTTTTACTGATACCTAGTGAATGAATTGGCATTGTTTCAAACAAGGCCAATAGTTAGTGGGATTGAAGGCCAGGTCCTGTACCATGTTAACATGCATGAAAGGCTTTTATCCTGTGGGTATTAATCTCGTGAAAACCAATGGGCATGCCAGATGTCCCCTCTTCTGCTGTCTACATGATCAGGAAAAAGAGAGCAATTTCCTAGGAAGTAAACTCCATTGAGGCCTCATTAATTAAGAAGGAAGATCATGCGTATTTGTAGTAGTTCAATAAGAATTGAGCTAAAGTTTGTGTTTATACTATCTTCTGTGGAAGCTTGCTCGACAAGAAAATAGTGTCCACAAGGTAAAGAAAACATTTATTTTGCTTAAAAGAACATATTAAGCAGGTCAGAAGCATACTTTCTTTTACAAATAATTGTTAAGATAATTAAAACAATTTTTACATTATCATTACACCATAAAAAACTCACAGTAATAAAGTCAGATTTTTAAAATGTGAATAATAACAATCATAGGCCTATGTAAAGATTTATATAAAGGCTTACATAAATCTGTGTAAAGATAAAGTTAACAAATATTTGTTTTAATAATCTTGTTTTAGTCTTACAATAATCTAAAGTAGTATGACAGAAGCTATTATCCCTATGCGCTAGTTGGGTTAATTAACTGTGGCTGTCGTAGCAGAGAAACCCTGAAATGTCAGTGGTTTAACACAACAGAGGTTTCTTTCTCCCTCAGGAAAAGTGTGATGGTAATTGGACGAACTGCCTCAATCTTGCAGCTATACCAAATTGAACATCTGACACATGTGGCCTCTGAGGTTGCTTCAACTGAGAGGGGGCTAGAGGAGATACACTGGTTTGCACCTGCCTTGACCTGGAGAGATTCAAGTTGTGTGCTTTCACATTTCACCATCTTGAGTTAGTCACATGGTCTCACCCTGACTGCAGGGAGGTGGAGTGGTATATCTGGAAAGCATTGTCCTTCTCTGTCAAACACAATTTTACAAATAAGAGAACTCTAAATAATCAGTAACATGTGCAAAGTCACACAGATATCAAATGGAGAAGCTGGGTTTTTACAAAGGTCTTTTAACCCCAGTTCCAATGAACATATACAATAGTGTCTCTCTACATAATCTAATAATATCTAATAATAGTTTACTAAATCATGTAGACTCTCGTTTAATCCTGAAGACATTGAGACAGTTGTGTTTGTGCACATTTAGGAGAAAATATAAGGAGAACCCTGATTATTCCTGTTATAAGTATTATGTGGGATTCTACTTTAATGATAAGACTTAGTACTTTGTAGGCTTGTTATGTTTCCTATTCTCCCAATGTAACCAGATCTGTGATGGGGCAGTGTGGTAGAGTGGAAAGACCATTGGCTTTGGTGCCAGATAGATCTCTATTCACATTCCTGTATCAGTACTTACCAGTGGTGAGCAAGTTATTTAACTTCTATTATTTTCATTCCCTTCATTTATGTAATAGAGACAACAATATCATGTAGGCTTTTAAAAGTTATAAACAAGTTAATATTTATAAAGTCCCTGGAAATAGTAGATAATGTTATTTTTTTTAATCCCTTAAAAAGCAGCATGTTCAAGTTCATGAAGCAAGATATCTTAGAATTAGACGATGAAATGCAAAATCAGACTTAATGCAAAGAAATTTCATCAAATTAAAAAATATATATAAATACAAATACCCAGTGGAAAAACTGCCCAAGCCAGCAATAAAAAAGCAATGTGAATTGATGAAGAAATCCAGATATATAGCCACTGGCTGGGTCTGCGAGGTTAGATTGATGAAATACAGGCTGATCTATATTTCTTGGAGTTGATGAGTGTAGGTTTTGATGGACCATCTGGTAGTATTTGCTCTGCATAGCCCATGTTTTCATGTGGATGATTATCTGTATTACACAGGAAGAAACAATGGGATGATAAAGTCTAACTGCAACAGCGATTAAGTTTCTGTGTGCGAGTCTGAAGTTGCTGTCAGTTGGCGTAACCAGAAGATGCTCTGGGAAACATCAGGGCTGGGCTGGGGAAGGGTGGCAGTGGAGCGTTGGGTGTGTTTCATTTGGAGGTCATCACCAATGCCCCCGGTGTCCCAAAGCCATTATCACATGAGGATAAACATCTTCTGGTTTTCTTGAGCAATAAAAGCAGTATTAGATATTAAGCATATTGTGGCAGAATATCCTCATAGTTGTATGGAAAATGTATATGTTGACATGTGGAATCCAGCAGAGAGATACATATACTGTCAGATTTCCCTGAGTTGAACATTCTCAAAGTCCAGGTTTTAAGTTTAATCCAAGTCCCTATTGGGAAGGGGTTTTAACTTTACCCTTCTTCCTTTGGAGTGGTGTGGTCACCTTCGCTTGTTTTGTTATAAAGCGAACAGTGAAAACAGAATTATGAGAATTGCACAGAAGTTAAAATTTGGCATCTTCCAGAATGAATTTTCATAGAAATTGCCAAAAGCAGATAGAAAATACCTAAGATGCTTTGGGCAATTTGTTCCAGGGTCTTATCATGCTTCTTCTTAGAGCAGTCGGGATGCGATAGTCAAGGAGGTTTCCTTGGTGAAGTGTGGTGTGAACTGGAGGTAAACTGGTTACTATAAATCACAGAGTGGGTATATATTTAATAGAAATAAAAGCAATATCTCAAGGAGGTATAGCCACTCCCATGTTCATTGCAGAATTATTGACAACAGCCAAAATATGGAATCAACCTGTGTCCTTTGAAGGTAGAATGGATAAAGAAAATGTGGCATATATACACAACAGAATATTATTCAGCCATAAAAAGAAGGAAATGCTGTCATTTGTGACAACATGTATGAACTCAGAGGATGCTATGTTAAGTGAAATAAGCTGGGTACAGAACAAGAAATGCCGTGTGATCTCACGTATATGTAAAATCTAGAAAAGCGAGACTCAAAGAAATAGAAAGTGAAATGGTGGTTGGTGGGTTTAGGGTGAGGAAAATGGGAAATATTGGGCAAAGTCATAGTTATTCAGGATGAATAAGTTCCAGAGACCTAATGTTCAGCATGGCAACTATAGTTAACAATACTGTGTTGTATATTTGCAATTTGCTAAAAGAATAGATCTTTAATGTTCACCACAACAAAAAAGAAAATAGCTATGCGAGGTGATGGATATGTCACTGAACTTGATTGAGGTGCTCATTTCACTGTGTGTGTGTGTGTGTGTGTGTGTGTATATATATATATATTTATACACTGTAGACATACACAATTTTTATGTGTAATTGTACCTCAATAAAGCTAGGAAAAAAAAAAAAGAAATCAGTTACTGCTTTCTGTTCACAGACCTTCCTCTTAAGGTTTTTAAAACCAATTTTTAAAAGTTTTGATTTTTGTTAAAGATCTATCCTGAGCTTTCCAGATATAGGGGGAAATAGCATTTTGTGAGTTAGGGTGGAATTTTTGTTTTGTTTCATTTTTGTTTCATAACATTTGCCCCCTAAAATATCCACTGACAGTCACATTTTCATTTTGCTTTTTAGTTGATTGAGCTACAGTGTTTTAGGCTCTGGGGACACAGAGATAAATAGGAGAGGTTTCTGCCGTCATGGAGCTCATGCCATAGCACTCGGTCTAACATGCGGTGCATGAGCTGCCAGCACATCCATTATTCATGCACATCATTGAGCATTTGTACATGATGGGTGGTTTTCCATGTTCATTCATTCTTTTTTACCTATTCATCCATTTATTTATTAATTGAGGGCCCAGAACTTACCTAGGACTTCTAAATAAATGCCTTCTACAATCACCGAAGAAAGAGATCACAGCCTTCCCAAGATTTCAGTGTTCCATGGAATAATTTTTTATCTGTGGTTCCAACTTAGTGATGTTGGAACCTGGAGGTGACGAAGGCTTGCTGACAATAACAAAATCCATTGTTCTGAGGATCATGCTATTATGAGAAGTTTAAAATTTGGAAAATAGCTTTACAGAAAATAAAAATCACAATCAAAATGGATACAAGTTATTGAAGATGACTTAACCAGAATATATTCAAGTTATTAAACTTAGAGCTGGGAACTTGAGAGACCTCCTTCCCTTCCAACGTTCCAATGTCCTCTTCCAATGTGTTCCAAAGTGCAATAAAGAGAAAAACCCACTGGCTAAGAAAAATATTGCCTAGCTGTGCTGTAATTCAAAGCAGGTTTCTCAATCTTTTCCTTCTGAAATTTTTTTGAGTCTCAGAGCAAAAAGGGTAACCACAGGCCCTGTGAGGGAATGATCCTGCCCGAATGAGGGCTCGGAATCCAGAACCTTTTATCAAATATTTTGTCAAGACAATATTTATTTATCATAAAAATCAAATCCATTTTCTGTAGTTTCCATCTCTCTTAGCCTGCCTGTGAACCTGTGCCTCTGCATTCGATGAGTTAAAGAGCTCTTTGCTGAATGGATTTATAAACAGAAATTTGAGCACAGTGGTTTAACAAGTGAGATAGAAATACATCTTCTTCTATATCCTACCTGCTCCTTCTGGCTTTTCTGTTTTTTCGAAAGGTACTACCCATTCTTTGGCCTATCAGCATGGAGCCATCTATGAACACTCTTCTTTCTTTGCTCTCATAATCCACTGGCAGAAAATTTTAAAACGCAGAAGTACAAAAAATAAATGTGAATGTTTACCTTCACTTCTCCATCCTCAGTAGGTCTTTAAACTCAATTACTTTTAACCATTTGTATTTTTAATTCTTATGCTTTACCCCCAATACTCTGAGTAATATATTCTTACCTCTGCTAATTAACGTGTTGACCTTAGATAGCATCTATTCATTCCTTACAATGAAAGAAGAATAATTAACTTGCTTATACTACCCAACTTTTACCCTCCACATTTTTTGTTTTGTGCTATTTATATTTGTTCTATTGCTTATCTTTATAAAATACTTAAACTCCTTCTAGATGAATTATCAGTTTTAGAAGATATTGCTTGCTTTACTATGAAAGACCAGGAAATAATCGTGCCTGTACTTTTTCCACTTTATTTCCTCCATGTAGCTTCTCTGAGCTATGCATTGCTTTCTATTCACGTTGCTTTCCTTAATTCTTTCCCCATTTTCCTACCTTTGATTATGGTGATCAAGTTTTCTCTGCTCCTCGGGTCTTTTTACTGATTTGAAAAGTTATACATACACTTTATATTCTTTTTAAAGGTTACCCTTAAAATTTTAATATGCATGTTTCATGTGACCTAACATTAATCCATGTCTCTATCCTTTTCTGAAAGAAGGTCAAATCATAAAATGCTTTAACCCAAACTCCTTCTTCCTGTCTTCTCTGTTAACTATTATTTGAAATTTTAGTTGAACTTAGTTTTATAACTTCCCCAAAGAGATCATTTAGATTTACCAAATGCGAGAGCCTGGGAGGTGCCCTGCTCAGATGTCCCTTTAAGTGAGAACTTGTGGCAAGGAGTGTAGTGAGCTGGCAGCCTGCATTTGCTGTACCTTCAGGATCCATGGCAGTGTTCATGCCGAAGCTCTGCTCTGCGTGGGCCATCTCCAGCCAGTGGCTGAGCTCCGGAGGAGCATGCAAACCGATCATTGCTGCCTGACATGGGACTCCTTCACAGGCTGCTTTGCTCTGCTTTCCTGCACTGGCCTGAGACTCTCAGAGATGCACTGCCGCCTCAGGCTCTTCCTTTCCAATCCTTCTTCATTTCCACGTCTCCTTTCACAGATGTCAGATCTGTGTCATGGTCTGAAGGATTTCCCTGACTACTCTTGCTTCATCTCTGCTTTCCTTTTCATGGGATTTCTCTGCAACAGATCTCTTGCATTTCTGATTCCATGATGGTGTGTCTGCTTCCTGGAGAGCTCAAAATGACACCAGTGTTTTCTAATCATTCCTTTGCTCCCTTGAGCTTCTTGTAGTCCTGCCATCTGTTCAGGCTGGATGCTTTCTTAGCGCACCATTCTCATTATCCTTAGTTTGTCCTACAAAGTCTTGTAGGACCAGGTACCTCCTTACTGTCTAACGTCATCCTCACCCCATCAGTAAATATAGCTCAGCCTCATAGCCCTCCTTTTAGCTTCTCAAATGAACTAAGCTCTTTCCTTCTTGAGAGTTTTTCTGTGCTGGCCGCTCTTCCAGGAACCCTCTTCTCCCAGTCTTTATAGAGCCAACTCCTCATCTTTACAGCTCTTGTATCATCTCTTCAGGGATGCCTTTCTCTGATCACTCCCCTTCTGCAGCTTTTTTATGTGGTAACACAGCAGCTGGTTGTTTTTATTTCCAAAATGATATTTTGCAATTATTTGTCTCTTTCCCACTAGGTAGCAAGCAGAGATTATATTCGTTTCATACACCACTGTAGACTTAGCACTTAGCACAGGACCTGGGACAAAACAGATAGTAAAGATCTATTTTGAGTGAATAGTCCCCTCTTTCATGTTCACTGACACCATTCTTACCTCTTGTCTGTTCATTGCTGTAATGTCCTTAACAGTCTTACTATTCACGACAGCTAGATTAGTCTTCCCTGAGTATAGCCCCTTTTAGTGTTCATTTCTGCTCAAAAAGCCACCAAGGAGTTCCCATTCCTCGTGACTTAGGTACAGATGTCTCAACCTGGCACTCAAGGAAGCCACAAGGTCTGTCTTTCTAGCCTCATCTCCCTATGATGGTCTCTCTCTCAAGTCAAACTGGACAATCACCAGTCACCAAGCACATTCTGGGCTTTCTTCTCGCCACATCTTGGGCTACGCTAGATTGATCACCTGAGTTTTTCTCCCCATCCCTCTTCCATCTCACTATGTTTTTGAGTCAAAACCTATGTGGACCCTCCCAGTGGAAATTCTTCCTCATCATTCTAAATTAATGTGCCAGCTTCTACTCTAAAATCCCATGGCCCATTGTTTGAGATTTAAGGCACTTTCAAACTTACTTTATATTAAAATGATTGTTTACTTGCCTTTTCTTAACTTTACCAAAGTCTATGATCCTTCATGACAGGGACTCTTTTATACGTTTTTTATGGCCTCTACAGCACTGAGAATATGCCTTCTTTCTCTTACATTTTTATTTTTAAAATTTTACTTTTATTTATAAATAATACTTTAATATAATTACCACTTTATTTTTATGAATATAAAATAATATATATATTATGGAAGATAGGAGAGACATAAAATATCAGAGAATAAGAAATAAACTGCAATTGCATCACCGGCCAATCATCATTTCTTAGCATTCTATTGTGTCTCTTTTTGTTTTCATTTTTCAATAGATAATGTTTGTATTAGCAGAGATCATATTGAATATACAATTTTGTGTTTTGGAGAGTTCCAAGAGCATTTGAAAAGTCTAGTTCTAAATTTTCTCTTTTTTTTTTTTCCTAGAAAATACTCAAACAATAGGAGAACTAAAAACAACTACAAGAAAATAAACCTCAAAATACATTTAATCAAAAGTAAGAGAAAAAAGAAACCCAAGAAAATCCCAGATTTCTTTTAAGTGCTGCCAAAAGCAGAGCTGAACAGGAAGCCCATGTTGTTTCTTCAGGTAAGACCAGAGGTTTCAAGGGGCAGTAAGGGCTTGAAGTTCTCAGAGCTGTCCAGTGAATATTCCTTTTGAACAAGAGGTCTCCACTCTGAAAGGGACAAGATAGAGCAGAGCAAGTTGTTTTGCTGAAGGAGGCAGAGGCTGGGTGCGGTGGCTCACGCCTGTAATCCCAGCACTTTGGGATCACCTGAGGTCAGGAGTTCAAGGCTAGCCTGGTTAACGTGGTGAAACCCAGTCTCCACTAAAAATACAAAAATTAGCTGGATGGGGTGGCACATGCCTGTAGTCCCAACTACTCAGGAGGCTGAGGTGGGAGAATCGCTTGAACCCGGGAGGTGGAGGTTGCAGTGAGCTGAGATTGTGCCACTGCACCCTAGCATGGGTAACAGAGCAAGACTTAATCTCAAAAAAAAAAAAAAAAAAAAAAGGATTTAGAGAGGGAAGATTCAGAGCACACCCTGGGGCCCTGGGAGTCCACAGGTGGCAATTCTTAGACAGCAATTGCAAAATATGACTTCCAAAATGGTGTGACAAGCAAGAGCAATGTGGGGAGTTCAGAAGCCCAGGGCCAGTGGTAGAAACTCTCTTGAACAAAGCTGTGCCCTGAGACCTTGTTTGTGGCAATGTTTGATTATTTTAGATTGAGTTATAGGCAATGTGTATAGAAATTATAGAGGTAATTTGGATAGATAGATAATGTTATGTTTTTTCTGAGAGAGTTTATTTTTGCTTTTGACAGGCATTTAGGTTACAGAGAATTCACCTTAATTCAATTCAGGATTGAGCTGCTTTGAAACTAGGTTTTATTCTTTGCGATGACTGGTCTACTTATGATTCACCCTGATTCTTAGATTCTTCTTCCTTGGTTGACCTTTGTAGTAGTTTCCTAGGGCTTCTGTGTTAGGCTATTCTTGCATTGCTATAAAGAAATACCTGAGGCTGGGTAATTTATAAGGAAAAGAAATTTAACTGGCTGATGTTTTAGCAGTCTGTACAAGCATGGCTCCAGCATCTGCTTCTGGTGAGGGCCCCAGGAAGCTTACAATCATGGCAGAAGGTAAAGGAGGAGCAGGCATATCACGTGACAAAAGCAGGAGCAAAAGAGAAGGGGAGGTGCCACACACTTTTAAACTGCCAGCTCTCATGAGAACTCACTCATTCATTATCACAAGGGCAGCACCAAGCCATGCATGAGGGATCTGCCCCCATGACCTGAACACCTCCCACTAGATCCCACCTCCAACATTAGGGATTACATTTCAACATGAGATTTGGAGAGGACAAACATCCAAACTATATTAGCTGCCATAAAATATTTACCATGAAGGTGGCTTAGAGCAACAGAAATTTATTCTGTCACAGTTCTAGAGGCTAGAAGTCCAAAATCGAAGTGTTGGCATGGTCATGCTCCCTCTGAAGGTTCCAGGGAAGAATTCTTTGCCTCTTTCTAATCTCTGGTGGTTGCAGAAATCCTTGGCATTCCTTGGCTTGGAGCTGCATCACTGTAGTCTCTGCTTCCATTGTTACATGACCTTCTGCCCTGAGTGTCTGTCTTCATGTCTCTTCTCTTACAAGGATACCAATCATATTGAATTTAGGGCACACCCTACTCTACAATGCCCTCATCTTAGTTTTTAAAGATCTTTTAAACAACTGGATCTCATGAGAACTCACTCACTATCACTATCACAAGGACAGCACCAAGTCATTCATGAGGGATCTGCCCCCGTGACCTAAACACCTCCCACCAGGGCCCCACCTTATAAGTAATGGCAAAAACTACAAATTATCTTTTGCATCAACCTAATAATTACAACTGTAAAGACCCTATTTTCAAAAAGTTAACATTCTGAGGTTCTAGGTAGACATGAATTATTTTATTTTATTTTATTTTTTTGAGACAGAGCCTCACTCTGTTGCCTAGGCTGGAGTGCAGTGGTGCCATCTCAGCTCACTCCAGCCTTCATCTCCCAGATTCAAACGATTCTCATGCCTCAGGCTCCCGAGTTACTGGGATTACAGGCACCCGCCACCATTAACTTTTTTGGGGGGAACACTATTCAACTTAATGCAATCTTGAACTCTATTTTTGGCCCCAGCCCTATGAAAGTTCTGAAAATCCTGTTCAACTTCTTCGTGTTTTAGCCATTACTTCTGAATGAACAAATGCCTTGAGGGCAAATGTGCACCAAATGTCTGGCTTACCCTTCTATGTTTCTTTTCTTAAGTTTGTTTGTTTTATTTTTTAATGGGAGAAGGTTAGCTTGATACAAGCTTATCAGTCATAGCCTGAAATGGGTGTCTATTACAATGTTTTGATTTAATATTTTCCATTATAATTTTCATTGCTTTTTATTCCTCCTTGAGTATTTAATTTCCATTTTGTATCATTTCCATTCAGCCTGAAGAATTTCTTTAGATTCCTTGTAGTATGGAGTCTAATTTTCTCTGCCAATTTTCTAATGAAAAATTATCTTTTTTTTTTTTTTTTTAACTTAAAATGTCTTTACTTTGTCTTATTATTGAAGGATATTTTGTGGGGTATGGATTTCTGGATTGACAGTCTTTTTTAAAAAATCACTTAAAAATGTTGCTCCACTCTCTTCTGGCCTTCATAATTTCATAGTGAGGAGTTGACTCATAATTGAAGCACTGTCCTCCTATATATAATGCCCCATTTTTCTCTTGCTGTTTTCCAGCTTTACTATTTACATTTGGCTTCTGACTCTGACTCCTAACTTCCGAGTCTGACTCTGATGTGTCTCATATGGTTATCCTTCTTGGTATTCATGGAGCACCTTGGATCTGTAAATTTATGTCTTTCATCAAATTTGGAAAATGTTTGGCTGTCACATTTTCAAATAGTTTTCTCCCCATTTTTTCTTGATTCTCCTGTTTCTGGGACTATAATTCATGCACGCGATTAGGTTTAACAGGTGCCTGAAGCTCTGTTCATTTTTTTCCCCCAATCTTTCCCCTACATTGCTCTATGTGCCCATTGGATTACAAATCCAGAAATGCTCTAAGTAAGTATATGTGTAATTGCAAATAGGAAACAATGTGTGCTAGAGTAATGAATAGTTATGTAAGTGTGGCAATAAGGAAAAAGATATACAGATATATGAGGAGAGGGTAGTCTTATCAATGAGCGCGTTGAATTTTTCCATCTCCCAGATAAAATATTTATTGTAATTTGCAGAAATATGAATGAACACACAACAAATAGCATATTAAATAAGTTTTATTGAGAAATTAGGGGAAGAAATCTAATTTCCATTTTGTAACAACACCTACTTGTATAGCATTCATTTGTGAGTTCTCTTCCCACTACTACCCCAGCTATTTAAGTTGTGATATACTTATTATTGAGGAATGTTTTGGTTAGTACAGTGTATTAGAATGGAAATGTGGTGAGGCAGGAGAGATAGAAGCAAGTTTGGAGATTGTCACATAACTCAGAAAAATCAAAGGGAGGTAAACTAGGAGGCTCCAGTCTTGCTAACCTGGGAACAGAAAAGTAAAAGCAGTATTGAAAGATGATAACTTTTCTGTAGAAGTCAAAAGTTATTCTCAGGATTTTATGTATATGTAATTCCATAATTATAAATTATATAACTGTTCTCAACTTCATCAGTTTTTAAAATTGTTATTTCTCTACTTAATCAGTTTTTAAATAATTCTTATAGATTTCCTCTTCTCCTTTAAAATTCTATATATCCTGTTTCATCATCATGGCTTTGTTCATGTGTATTTGGTTAAAGGCAGAGTATGGATGCTTTAAAATATTTGAAGACAAAGCTCAAATAACTCTCTGATAATACTCATATCCAAACACTGACCCAAATAGGGCTAGCTTGATACACTCATGTACACAAGGGCATTTATCTCAAGGGAAAGATGTTGCTATACATTTTGAAACTTTTTTTGTTAAAACATATTAATTTTTAATGTAGTAGAGTAAATTGGTTATAGCATAAATGTAAATAAAGCTGTCCTCTACCCCCAATCCATTAATGCTCAATTTAAATTTAAGAATTTCAAGATAAACTAATCAGGAACAGTTTTTCTCAAATCAAGCCAACCATCAAACTCCATTTGAAAAACACATTTTCCTCCTTTATTTGAGAGTAGCATTGATCCTTCACTTGTTGCTTTATTTGTGAGCAAATGAAAGCATCTGAGGGGCAGGGAAGCCCCTGGGAGTGTGACCGTCTTACAGACATTAAGCCTGCAGGTGGAGTCCTGGATCTCCTGACGTGGGGCTCAGTCCTGAAAAGGGCCTCTCTTTCCCACTCCTGGGAGTGCTGACCTCTGAAGTGGGGAGTTTTGGGAAGTGGTGCCAAGAGAGGAGTTTAGATCCCCTGGAGACCTTATGGGGAATACTTTGGTTTCCCTTGAGAGCTCTCACACCTTGAGCTCTTCCACCTTCTTGTTTGTCGCAGGGAGTCAGGGAGAGGTGTGGCTGTCAGTGAGACTAGGGCTCGAGTCTTGATGCAGACACCAGGGAGGAAGCTCTTGCTGAGTCTCCAGTAGGTGGTTCTTGTCTAGTTTCCTAGCTATGGGTTGTGACCATCATTTGCTAAAACTTTAGGGAAGAAAGAGTGCTCAGATATTGAGGAGTCCTAACTATATAACTCCTGGTTTGCTCACGGGTAAGCAGGCCTTCTTCTTTGTGCCCAAATCTCTTGCTTTCTTATTGGTCTCAGTCTCCTTTCAACACTTCTTTTCACAACTCTTAGGCCTTGGGTCCTCGTCTTAACGCTCAGTCTATGGAACCTCAGGAAACAATCTAACATCAACCATTTGCCTTTTATGGGGTTGGGATGGGGGTGGGTAGTTCTTTTATTTAAGACTTAGATCCCACTGTGAGAGAACCTTTGCTTGCTACTAACCAAATTAGTAGTAGGTATTTGGGAGAGAAATTGGTTCATCTAATCTATTTAAGAGAAAAGTTGACTTTAGAGTGAGGATGTAATCCCGAAAGTTTGTGTATGAGTTGTGAATTTTTAAAATGTGATCTTTAGGTGCTCAGGCGTTTCTGGTGGAGGTGCTAGATGAGCTGAGTTGGCAGTTAATTGGAACTTTCCTGTTGCAAAACCGAAAATCTCAACACAGCGTTTCCTGATGACCTGTTTCACTGTCTTATTTGCCTCATAGACTACGCACTACTTGCTCAGGTGGTGCACCAATACTTTGCTAAGGAAATTCAATCTCCTAGTGCAGTTTCTAAGACATATTTATTAATTGAGGCTGACTCACCATCCCAGAGTTGTAATATCATTAAAGGCTGTCCAATGACATAAGTCTTGAAAATGTTCCTTCAGTTATTTGCACTAGTCCATTTACCCTGCTCCTCTTGTCTCCTGGAGCTGCAATCCTAGCTTAATCCCAAATTTGGACATTCATCTATTTATTCATTCATTCACTCAGTTCAAGCATTTAATATTTATTGGGTGTCAGCTCTTGTTGCTGTGCTAAACTCTCAGGGTACTAAGTTGAGTAAAACCTCAGAATTCCATAATCAGTGGAGACCTTAGAGATCATCCAGTGAAAAGCAAGAAAATCAGGATAAAATATCTCATCATGCATGAAAAAATAGCTTCTCTGCTCAACGGAGGTGAGAAGCCAAGAATAACTCTGTGTGCCAATTTCCCAGACTCTGAGAATTTTATAGGCTTAAAGTGCCGCGGAGATTCTGTTGTCGTTTATGCTTTTTTTTCTATTTGTATTACAGTTAACAAGATCAACCTTGCTGGGAAATGAACAAGCGACCAGGTGAGCTCAAGAGTCCTTTCCTTTTCCCCCAAACTTAGATTTCTCAAATAGAAACTTAGGTCATTGCATATTTTAGGGATGCTTAAATAGACTTAAATCTAACAGGGGTGTTAACTGAAATCTTTCCCTTTTTGGAAAAGTGAGGGAAGAGAAAGGACTGGAGGGCACAGATAATTTGGGTGAAGGGTTTCCACTCAGAAGGGAAAGTGAAAAATTTGGATGAAGTCAGTTTTATTCACGAGCTAGTAGCCTGTTAAACAGAACTATAGTTAAACTTGTGTTAATATAGCTAAATGCATATCTTTACATACTTAAACTACCCAGAGAGTTGCTTGTTAGAATAGTGAGCTAATATTTAAGGGAATGGTTTTGAATATTAAAAATGCTCTGCAGTGGCAATTTTTATTGTGATTTGAAATGCTCATCTCTATTACCTTTTTAGGAATTAGTGGATGATAGTCATGTTCTTTTCTGACATTTGTGAAACACAGCTTTCTTCTCTAGAGTTCTCCTATTCCTAGAACCTGTGCATGTGCATGCGTGCACACACACACACACACACACACACACACCATTAAAAAGGAATAATAATTCAGGATTTCTGAACGCCTTTATTTAGGCAATTTTATGTCAAAATGATAAAATGTATTACTTGTCCTTTTTAATGAAAGAGAAAGCAAACACTAAAAGATATAACATCTGCTGGAAATAGAATCTAAATTAAAAATTTGTGTAGACATAGGACAAAATATAGGGGCAGGAAGTATGACAAGATGTTAGTGTTAAAAATAATTTTTTAAAACATCATGACTGATGGCAAGTGCATAGATGAAATATTTTTGGAATAAAAAAACTCATTCTGAATCTTATCTGAAGATTGACAGCAGTGTTTATTTGCTCAAGGCATAATTAATCTTTTAATATATTCCCACTGAGTTTTCAGATTTTAATAGATGGAAAGGCCATATTCACTGACTATTTGAGGATTGAAATTTTCTTTCAGGAATAGTCATTCTTACCTGAATTATTAAAATGATTAATCCCTTACAAGTGACTAAGAACCACTGCTTACTTATTTCCCACTTTACTCATCTAAAGGAGGTTTGTGTTTATCAGCTGATATAATGTAGCCCCTTAAGTGAACAATATCATCCAGTCGTTTTGGTAAGAGACCTTCTGTTTGGGACAGGAAATAGAAAACTAATCAGAAGCAGATTTGTTTTACCTAACGAGGAAGAGGTATCGTGAGGATCAAGTGAGAAAAAAGTATATTGAAAAATTATAAAGCACATAACGAAATGCAAGATGAAATTATGCTGTCTGATGACTCGTGCACAGCTGCAGCAAAATGCAGTGTTGTATAACCCACAAGCTTTGGAGGCTAGTCCTGTAGGTGGGTAAATGAGACAGCCTCCGATGTGGTATAATTTCAAGATTTCCTTAAGCTCTACCTACTTCCGCAACAATAGAACCACAGCTTTGGACTGAGATGTTGGCTCCAGAAAGCCTGTGTTGAAAGGACTTTCCTATAAGGTAGAGAAAACAAATGAACTGACTTTATCAGACTAACCAACTCTCACCTAAAGAAAGCCTGTGAGGGAGGGAAGCACAGGACAGATAATTTTTGAAGGCATGAATGTGAGATTAAGATGGAAAGTTCCATGCATGCAGGTTAAGATGGAAAGTTTATTCTGGGGAGGACAAGCCCTCAGCAGTATCCTGGTAGGAGGTTCTGGTAATCTAGGGACAGCGTGAGAGCACTGTGTCACTTGTCTGGAAAAGAAGATAGAGGAGAGGAAGTTTGCAAGTGAAGGACACACCCAGGGCCTACACTGCCTGTGCCACAGTTCAGCTGCAGCCCAATCCTGCGTGCCTGACCTCAGTTCATTGATCTCTGAGCGTGCCCATTCTCTTCATAAAGCACCTTTGTTTTCTGCCCAGTGCACAAACATCACGACCCGTGTCTGAGAATGTTGGGAATTTTATTAGGTCCATAAAGTTTTAGCTGTGGTCTAGTCCACCGAGGCCAAAATAAATAAATAGAGAGAGCGTAAAAGTAACATTAAAAAAAAAACCTGGCTTAAAGAAAGAAAAACTACTGAAGCTCTAAAATAACTTTGTCACAGTGGTTTTAGAGGGGATTTCTCCTTACCAGCTAAGAACTCTGTAAAGTGCATGCTGAAAAACTGCAGTATAATTGCAGCCAACAAATTCACTTTTCAGATTGCTCTGAGAATATTCTGTTCTGTGGAGTTAGGTTTAGAGGTTAAAATGATTGACAACTGATTGGCCACAGGCCTAAAGCTAACTGCATAAAAAAGCAAAATGCCTTGACTCTAAGAGTCCGACTTTCTGGGAAAATATTAAAGATAAAATTAATTACTATTGATAATGTAATGCATTTCCCAGTGAACCCTTTCTCTTATCTACTTTCTTAAGGTTCAAAATTCGTATCATTCAAATTTTCTCCTGCTTATGTCTTTAGAGTCATAATAATAATATTAATTATGATTACTATTAAATATAATCATGATTTGAGTGCTTATTATGTGTCAGGCACTATTCTAAGAACTTGAAATGCATTAGTTAATTTACTTCTCACTATGTAAATTAGCTACTGGTATTATCCTTCATTTTATAGCTGAGAAAACTGCGAGACAGACCAGTGAGGTGACTTGCCTTAGGTCTCAGAACTAGGAAGTTAGAACCTGGAATGAAAAAATATATATCTAGCTATGAGCTCTTAATGAACTCTTGAGCTCATGAAAACATTACAAATGAATTTGTAACTACACTCCTTGCTTGGTGTCTTTCCACACTGTCATCATTATCAAAATCCTTTTTGGGTGTTTGGTATGTGTCCTAAGAATGCAATTAATTAGTAGTGGAAAAATTATAAATGTTGAGTGGAAAAAACAAGGTTCAGAACAATAGTAGAATATGATGCCCCCTGTGTAAAATTTAAATTTCCATACTTAAAACGCCATATAATGTTCATATCACATATGGCTGTTTGTAAAAGCCATATCAACTTCATGAAAGTAGGGCTTTCTGGTCCATGAGGAGGGGAATGGAGAGGTTGGTGGTGAGTCTAGAAGCAGTAACTTGAAATAGGGACAGTCGTTAATTCTGAGTGAAATGACTGTTGTTCTCTGGACTTTTTGTATTTCTTAAATTTCTATTAAAATTTTTTTTAGAGATAGAGTCTCACTATATTACTCAGGCTGGTCTCAAACTCCTGACCTCAAGCAATCCTCCCTCCTCAGCATCTTGAGTAGCTGGGGTTACAGGTGAGAGCCACCATGCCTGGCTAAATTTCTAAAAATATGATAAGCAGGAATATATATGAAGGACACTGATTCCTGTGCCAAAGAGGCCTTCATTTTAGTTGGAGAGTCAAGATGTACAGATAAGGAGGAGACTAAGACAAGGTGTCAAATTAGTTCCATAGCATGTAAGGCTTGCGGAGTTTCACAGGAGAGATCGCTCAAGTTGAGGAGAAGTGGGTACAGCTACATGGAAGAGGGAGATGTGAGTTGGGCCTTGAAGCTTTAGCCTAGGCAAGTGGAGGGGAAGGAATCCCAGGCAGAGAGCTGAACAGAAGGCCAGACTGTGGGGAGAAATCTAGCGGTGGCATTCACAGCAGTGGTGAGAGTCAAATGAGACAATGTATGCCGAACATCTAGTGTGGAGTTGGTACAATACTGATAAATGTAATTCAGGCAATACCAAACAACAAAAGAGGCATTACCCAGCCTCTGTACTGATGTTCATGATCCTCGTGGCCTATTGTTGAGAGTCACACCCAGGGGCATTTATTACCTTCATTTGAACCTCAAAGGCACCATAAGTGTTTAAGGGGTCATTTTGTTTATAAAGACAATGCCCCACTTTAAGACCGATCACAAAAATGGCCACCATATGTTTCTAGAATATCGCCTCTGTTTTATCTCCAGAGCTACCTTAGAAGTGGTATGAGAAAAAACTTAGAAAACAGTTATTTTTTGGCTGGGCCCAGTGGCTCACACCTGTAATCCCAGCACTTTGGGAGGCCAAGGTGGGCGGATCACGAGGTCCTGGCCAACATGGTGAAACCCGGTCTCTACTAAAAATACAAAAATTAGCTGGGTGTGGCAGCGCGTGCCTGTCATTCCAGCTACTTGGGAGGCTGAGGCAGGAGAATTGCTTGAACCTGAGAGGCAGAGGTTGCAGTGAACTGAGATTGCGCCACTGCACTCCAGCCTGGCTACAGAGCTAGACTCAGTCTCACAAAACAAAACAAAACAAAACAAAAGAAAAAAAAACAAAAACAAAAAAACAAAAAAAAAACCGAAACAGAAAACAGTTATTTTTCATTTTTTACTCAAAGACTGTCAGAAGAGTGAGGACACACACAACTGAAGGAGGAGGCAGAAGGAGAAAAGGCCAATGAGAGGCAAGGGTGAAGTGTGAGAGTTTAGAAGGAGGACAACTGTAGCCTCATTGAGTGATCTTGGAAATATTAGTTCCTGATTGTTCCATGGTTTTCTAATTGGGCAAGTAGTTGACTTCACAACTGTGGCAGCATATCTCCTCTGAGTTAGCTGAGGAGTTTGTGTATCAGGACACAGATTGCGAACAATTCTCCTTAGCTCGTTCACCTGGTATGATCATATGGGGCATTTACCACAAGGCCCCTGAAAAGGAAAATAGGTGTATTCATGGCTATCTGGGCATTATGGCAGTGGGACACCAGACCCAACTCCTCCCGTTCCCCTCCCATCCTGTAAAACATACCGTTAGTCTCTTCCAGTACCAGTTCTCAATGTTCTCACAGTCCAGGTGTTTCTTTTTAGGATGTATGTGTTAGGCGATCGATTGGAATATGCATGGTCCCTACTGGACTACAACTTGGGTGGTACCTATTTTGTGGTTGGTCCATTTCTCTGAGGGAAGGTAAATGGATCTGAAGTGGGTCTCAGCACACCACAAGGACACTCCATTACACTCATGGTGGCAGCTCCCCACGAGCAGGGCTGGGTTCCTTTACTGGGAGTGCTTCTGCACTTAGTGCAATTACCCTTTGTTCCTTTCATTTTTACTGGGCTCAGCTTTTCACTGGTCCTTCTCTCCTAAGACTGCCATATGGAAAGTGGTATCTTAGCTCTCATTGGCTTATTTTGAGTGGAGGTAGAGCGAGAGAGTCCAATTATTATTGTCTCAATAAGAGACATATTGAGACAATAATATTGTTATCGTCTCTTGTCTATTATTTTGTCTATTGTTATTATTGAGATAATAATTAGACACCCTCACCCTACCTCTGCTCAAAATAAGCTTTAGCTTATTCAGAAAAGCGAATTTAGCAACACCAATGAAAAAACATTTTTACAGTAAATTTTGTTAATTTCTAATGTATTTTCACACACATAAACATATCCTGTTCTGGACCTAAATATATGGAATATAATTTTTACTTCTCTTTTATCCAAGGTGAAAAAAATGAAAGTAATAGTATTCTGAAAACTTCCCCATACACCCTGCCATTCACTTTGTTTTTGTATATTCCTTATTGATGCTCACTGAGTGATCTTTGCAAGACTAGTTCTTGATTATTCCTTGGTTTTCTAATTCAGTGAGTAGTTGGTTTCACAACTGTGGCGGCATATCTTCTCTGAGTTAGTGGAGCCACTGAGATGACTCTTCAAAGAAAACCCACAGGGCTATCTGGTAGTCAATCCAAGTGGAACAACTTTAATACAGACAGTGGAAGAGGCAGTAGAGATGTCCTCAGTTCTTGTTCACAGCCCTGAAACAGAAGGAGTTTAAGGCTAATTGAAATTTTGGATGGGAAGAACCTAAAGTCTCTCACATATTGCAAGTAGACTAGCAAAATATCTAAAATGTATGGAATCGGGAACTAGACTACCTGGTTAGAATCTGGCTCCTGATACTACTGGTTATGTAACCCTGTTCTTCAACGTTTTCATGGGTAAAATGCATGTTCTAGGCTGGGCTGTGTGGAAGCAGATGAAAAGATGGAGTTTGGTGTGCAGGGCATTGATTAGAGATCAGGACCTGTAAAAGGAAAAGGGAGGAAGGGAATAGGGCAGAGGGAGAATTCAAACAGTCATTCAGGCCTGACAGTATAGGGAATAGCTCAGTGGGGAGTCCTGGAGTGAATATTGTCCATCAGTGTTACCCCAGGTCAGGCTTCTGTGGCCAGGTCTTTCTTTCCCCAACTCATTCTGCTGACACAGGGTTCCCGTATGAAGAACATGACTCTGGATAGGACAGCTCTGCAGTTGAGACAGACGCTGAAGGAGCTGGAGGCTACCTGCTGACCACTCTCCCCAGCAGCTGAGAAGTGAGTCCTTTTTTGGAGTGGGATCTTGGTGACAAAATCTCCATGTCTATCAAAAAAGCAAGTAATAATAATACCTACCTCCATAGGGTTATGATGAGGATTAAGTGAGCTATTATCTGAAGAGTTCTTAGCTTTTGCTAAGAACCAAATAGCTTTTGCTGCTATTATTGTGTGTGCGTATGTGTGTGCAAGTGAATGTAGGCAATGTTTCTGCTCCATCACCGGAATCTTAGAGAATGATTTCTAGAATGTAGTGAACTAAAGTGAGTGTTTCCACATCTCGTTTGCTCTCTCTCTCTGTTATTGCAAATTCTGCTGCTAGAAGCTCATGGGTTATTTTATGCATTACTTTGTTATGCAATTCAGGTGGTCTTGACTTGTTAGTCTTCTGGACATTGTGAGTGTTACAAATCTTTTGAATCACTCTGGGCAGTCATGATATAAACCTTGGTCCGTTTTTCCTACTAGATGATAAAATGGGAACAGTAGGAGCCAAGCAGAACTAAGGAAGGATGTGACTTAGGTTGGGGCTCCTAGGGAAGGTTGAACAAATTGTAAAAGGAAACAAACAAACTTCTGTGCACTGAATCCTCAATTCAGACTCTGGGAGAGCAGGGGGCTCTGTAGGGCTGACTTAGATCAAGAAGCCTGGTGGTTCAGGTGCACAGAAGGCCCAGCCTAGCTCTGTAGATTGGCTGGCTTTTGAAATTCCAGACTCTGGTTCAAGTTTTACCTGGACTTGTCTCAAATGCTGTATGCTCAAGGAGCAAAGAACTTAACCCTTTGAAACTGTCTGAGGTTACTTTTCAGATTGAATTGGGTAACAAAGGACTCACTCTTGTTGACAAAGAACAGTAGATGTTTGCTTCCTGGGGCACAGTGGTTGGTACTAGGATATATTCATTTAAAGAATGAAGCTATGAATAAAAGTTATGATTTTGGAGGAGCTCACAGTCTGAAGAAAGGGGAGCACAAACTGACAAAAATGTGTATGTAAAAAATATGAACTTACATGTGAACACTGAGAGAATGGGGTCTACTTCATGGCTAGGTGAGTTCTGAAGGTGTTTTTGAGAGGAGGCTTTGAAGAGAGGAGTCTGGGAAGACTATGAGTAAAGTAAACATTTTGAAGAATGCTTTGAAGGAGGGAAAGAGATAATGACTTGTTGAAAAAGAGACCCCCTTAAGAATGCATGTTTGTGAGTTCCTTATACAGCTGAACCTTGAACAACACCAGTGTTAGGGGTACTGACCCCCACACACAGTAAACAATTCATGGATAACTTTTGACTCCCCCAGAACTGAACTACTAATAGCCTACTATTGACCAGAAGCCTTACTAATAACGTGAACAGTGGATTAACACGTATTTAGTATGTTATATGTATTATTTATTGGATCCTTACCATAAAGTAAGCTGAAGAAAAGAAAATGTTATTAAAATCATAAGAAAGGTAAAACATTTACTATTCACTAAGTGAGAGAGGATCATGGTAAGTTTCTTTATCCTCATCATTTATGTTGAGTAGACTGAGGAGTAGGAGAATTTTTTAGTTTTATTTTGCTGTCTCAGGGGTGGCAGAGGTGGGGAGATGGAGGAGGTGGAAGTGGAGACAGGAGAGGCAGGCACTCCCGGTGTAACTTTTATTAAAAAACATCCGTGTATAAATGGACCCGTGCAGTTAAAACTTGTCTTGCTTAAGAGTCAACTCTATGCAGAAATCATATATCTGTCACTTTAGTATCCCTAGAACTTTGCATAGCATTTGGTACATGGTAGGTCTCAAAAAATGTAGGTTGAACTGATGGCAATCACTCAGGCTACTGCGTAGGGGATGGGTTGGAGTAGATGGAGACAAAGGCAAAGAGAGATGTGACCATGAGCCAAGGATAAGAGGTCTAGAGAGGCCATGGCTAGGACACCAGGAACGGACAAAGGAAGTCTAACACATGTATGGATCTGTGTTTCCCAATTAGGATCTATAGATACATTCTCAAGGCCCAGCAAGTGCTCCCTAAGATTTTGAAAAGGCTGCCTTTTCTTTTTGATCATCTGAATAAACCATATTATAACTAACCCTGCTGTATGATTTAGATGCTGTATTTTCTTCGTATTTGTAGTTGAGAATTGGCACCATGTAATTGCCAAAATGACAGCATTTAACTTTTAATGTGCTGTTAGGCACGTCTGGTTGTCATTGGGTTGGTTGCTCCTAAAGTCAAAATCACAGTAACCATTCCTTGGCTGCCGCTGTTCAGCAGATGACTGTTTACCCAGGAGTCTAAACACTAGCAATGCTCAAAGAACAAAATTGTCCTAAATGACTTTAAAATATGTATTTTAAACTATTTATGTAACAATGATGAGCTCTGGTGCATTTGCTCCTGTGGATGCCTGGGATTTACGTGTCCCGGCAGCATAAGGCATCAAGGAGGTATGAATGACCATAAATGGTCACTACAGAATAACAGCAGTTTCCCTACAACCCCCTTGTCTCTTGCTTTCTGTCTTTCTCTGATAAGATGTGTTGTGGTGCTTCTGGGATATTCGTTATTTTGGCAGGTAACAGCTAAGCAAGTGCTAAAATGTTCAGTTGAAATTTGGCAAATATATTTTACATATCCCATTGTTTCTTCCAAATGCTGGAAAGAAAAAATAAGGGGATGAGTATATGAAATATTGGGGTGGAGCAGTGTTTTCCATCCTTGTGTGCTTTTGGAATTAAGGCTCTAGAAATATAGGGAATCCTGATGAAGCTATAAACCAGGACATGCAAAAAAAAAAAAATGCCAGAGTGTGCAGGTCAAATTTTAAAAATTAGTTCCAAAGGCATAATTTCTCCTTTGCAGTGAAATTTGCCCTCAGAAGGACCTTTCATAGAGCAAGATTTTGGTTCCTTGGTTATTTGATATATGGACTTGTTGATTTGGTTTGTAAGAAAATGGGATGGTGTGGCAGAGTGATCTGTTGTTAAAATGTTGAAGCTGAATGAGAAAATAAAATGGTGAGTTTAATATGTAAATGATGTGATTGTACCATATGATATTATAGTTCATTATATGGAGGAAATGTTTGCAGTTACTGGAATACAGACAAAAGGTTGTAGAATTGGGTTATCATGTGGTAAATGGTGGCATAGATAGGCTGAACTCAAATGACGTTGGTTAGTAGCAGTTAGTTTCAGAGAGTCCATTGTGCATTGTGTTTGGTTTGGGCATGTTAATATTACCTGGTTCTTTCAGAATTACCAATATATTGAAGTGTGTAAGTGTAATCCAAGCGGTCAGCTACTTTTGTCTGTTTTATCACTGTATCTCTAGCACTTTCGACAGTATCTGGTACATAATAGATACTCAATAAAAACCTTTTGGAATGAATAAATTTAAATTTTATTGGTTTTATACTTTCATTGTTTTAGTTCATAGATTTGTTTTTGTTTTACAATTGCATAAGAACTTCATGCTTAAGAACTTTAAACCTAGTTCTACATTGTGCACATTGAAATGAAATTAAGATTGTTAAATTCTACCAGAGTCTGTGGAAGTGTTTATTTTTATTGGTGTCTATATCTTACTCTAGTTTGTCAAGCACTGCAATGGAGGAGGAGTAATCAAGTTACAAACTCTGTTTTGTGTGTGTTAGAGGGGAAGAGAAGTAGAAAGTGAAACAAAGGAAAGAGAAAAAGAGAGAGCTTAGACATGAAGCCAAGACTATGAACCTAGGAGTTTCCAGGGACTGACACCATTGCTACTGTAGTGGGTTAAATATTCCCCCCCCAGCAAAAAAGAATGTGAAACCAGAACTGTGAAGGTGACCTTATTTGGAGTAAGAATTTTTGCCATTGTGATTAAGGCAAGGATCTAGAGATCAAATCCTGGATGAGGAAGGGCACTAAATTTAATGATGGGTATCCTCATAAGAGAAAAGGAAGAGACATACAGAGACACAGAGAGGAAGGCCACGAGAAGAAGAAAGCAGAGGTTGGACTGATGCATTTACAAGCTCAGAAGCACCAAGAACTGTGGGCAGCCACCAGATGCCGGAGGAGAGGCGGGAAGCAGGTCCTCCCTCAGAGCCTCCAGAAGGAACCAACCCTGATGACGCTTTCACTTCAGACTTCCGGCCCCTGGAACTGTAAGGGCATACATTTTTATGGTGCTAAGCTACCACATTTGTGGTAATTACTGCCCTAGGAAGCTAATACAGCAGTGGGATATTGAGATAAACAGAGCCCATCCCTAGAACTGATGAAACACTAATACGCTTGCTTATTAATAAATAATTTATTTACTTACAGAATTTTTAAAAGTAATGTCTCTCCTACGTGGATTCACATTTGAGAAGCTCTGCACAAGACCCTTTAAAAACCACCCAACTCCTACAAAGCAGATTTCTGACACGAAGGACTTTTTCCTTTTGTTCAGAGCCTCAGTTATCGCCATACACCCCCGCCTCTCCTCCGCGTAGCACACATTGGCTTGAGTGTGCTCATGCACTCCAGGCAAGGATCCTCTTTCATTGTTCCCCTCCTTTGAGGTAAAGAAAGAGCAAAATGAGGTGACTGGTTTGCTAAAGGAGCTATTCCAAATGATTATTGCTAACACGCAAACCCAAAGCCAGATACAATCCCATGAGTCATTCTTGACTAACATTATAATCTGTCCATGGACTTAATAATTGTCATATTTCCATGTGTTGTCTTCTAATCATTAATCTCTTTCTGCATGTGAGGAGTACTTTTCAATGTGGCTGTCCAGAAGTTAAGACTGGAAAGGAGTATATTTTGTCTTTAGAGAAGTTTTAAAACTCAATTTAAAAATATTTCCAAATATACCCTGAATATCTAAAATATCAAATAATCATTGAATAAGTGCCACATCCATGAGGGTTTTTTTTTCTTTTTTTTTTTCCTGGCAGGAAGATAAATAAATTAGATCAGCATGGGTCCTGCAATCTTCTTTTGAGAAACCTGTACATTCCTTTCCTGTCACAATGGCTAGAAAAGGCACTTTATATTCCACATCCCAAATAGAGTCTTGGGTTTAGAAATGCTAGTGTTTTCATCTGCTTAAATCAGAGAGGACTCTGAAGGGTGGGAAGAGGTATTATTTTTCATTTCAACAATTTTAAAGAATTAACTTTCCAGAAGAACTTTTGTTCCTATAATAAACCTAATTAGACCTACTTATTCATTTGGAAAAAAAAAAAAAAAGAAAAAAAAACTTGGAAGAGCCAAGAATCTGTCAGCTCCATAATAGCGGTTGACCAAGCTCTGGTGTTGAACTCTCGCAAGATTTCTGCAGGGCGAGAGAACTTTTGGAGTGGAAATAAGCCTTACAAGGAAGCAAACCTGGGGCGACAAGATCTGGGCTTGACTCTGTTGCTAATGTGCTCTGCAGTCAGGGAAGAAAGATTTCATCTCTGAATTTAATTTATCTGTTAGGATATTTCCCAAAGTGAAACTGCCTTCTCCCCTAACCCAAAGGAATGGGGACTGTCTTGCAGTGAAGCAGCCCACAGTGGAGGAGAAGCTTGAGAGATGCTATGCACGTGTTCCTAAAGCTGGGTGTAAAGGAACTTGAAACAAATGAGGTTTTCAATAGATTGGCAAGCTTGGTATTGAGGCATCTTCTGTGTTTAACCTGTGGGTGAAATAACTACCTTTTGCATTATGTTTTCACGCACAATAAAGCCCCTGGATCAGGAGGCCAAGGAGGCAGGCTGCATAGTAGACAGACAGCTTTACGTGGGCTCAAATCCTACCTCTCTCTCTTCCTAGCTGTGTGACCTTAGAAAAAAGACTTAAGTCACCTGACTCTGTTCTTTCAGTTGTGAAATGGTCATAGCTATGGAGAATTCAGAGTCGATGCTGGGGGATGAAACCAGTTAGTGTGTCCAGATACCCAGCATGGTGCTTGGCCCTAGGGTGGTCCTCGCCATGAAAGTGCAACAACAAATTCTTACCTCTCCATTCTCTCACTGAGTGAGCATCCCCCGGTTCCTCACTTCAGTTCCTTATATGCTGGCATGCTTAAATGTTACTTTATTTCTAGACTTAGGTAAGATTTGGTTTGGCTGTAGGTCATAGAGGCCCCAAATGTCAGCAGCTTAAACTAGATAGGAATTAATTGATTTCTCTGTAGTAGAAGTCTGCAGCAGACAGTACAGATGATCGTTCTGCTCATGAGTCCTGGGGGACCTGGACAACTGCTCTTTTGTTTCTCCCTCATCCTAGCCCCTCATCTCATTTCCCATCTTCAGTAAAGGAATAGAAGAGAATGTGGCCAATAGACAGAGGAAGTGAGATCTGAGAACTACGAATAGTAAGAGTGAGTTTTATTAATTTTTGAGTCCTTTGTAGTCCTTGAGGCCAACTCCACCCCGATATCTCAGTTTGATATCTCCAACAAGTCTGTGTTTTGCTTCAATGTGAGTTGAGTTTCTGTCATTGCAACTGATTGACTCAAGACAAATTTATGCCTCTAGTTCAAAACTCATGGGAAGCACTGCTCATAGACCTAGCTCTGAGTCTGGGCTAAGTTAAAGTACTTTAGTTTTAAAACTAACATTTTTTTTAAAAAACTAAAAATCTATCATCTGTAAATGTACTAAGCAGATTTATCATTTTAAAATGTAGGCTTAGCCATGAGGTTAGGAGCATGTAGTGCGGTACCAGGGCACCCTGGTGCAAATCTGAGTCCTTTCACTTAATTAGAGGATGATTCTGGCAAACCACTTCATCTGTCAGTGTCTCAGAGAGATGCTAACCACTCTACCTCGTAGGATTGTTCTGAGGATTAAAGGAATTAATATCAGTACAAGTTAAAATAGTGCTTGGATCACATCAGCTATAATACTTTACAAGATACTTGTATAAATTACTAAGATCTGTTTTGGGGGCTTTCAGTGCAGGCAGAGGTTTAAATTAATTTCACTCTTCTGTTCATGGAAAAATTAATAACCATTAATTAGTTACTTTATAAAACTTTATTGGTAATTTAAAAATATTTTTATGTAACTACTCTAGAATTTACCAACTGAATATTGCCAGATTTTAATATATTGGGGTTGCTTCATACAAGATAAATCCATATACTTAGAATTAAAATATGGCACAGTTTCCCTGATAAAATATGGCATGGTTTTATTTTGCTATAAAAGTATCCACATAAATCCAGTATTATGGATGGAATGCAGCTTTTGCAAGCTATTTTATCATTGCCATTACCTTTTCTCTCAGCAATATTTTCTGGAGGCTTATTTGGAAAGCTAGGGTAGAGGAGTGTTACAGGCCATAGCTGGTACTTTCACAATTGCAGGCCTGGTGAATTGAGAATCATGAAGGCAGCTGACTCTGCAGACAGTGAGCAGAGCTTCAGAAATTATGAAGTATCAGGATTCCAAATCAGTAAAAGAGCTGGACTCCAGTGAGGAGATATTAAGAATTAGGTCACATTAATAAAATCTGTATCTGGCCAACTGACACTTTCTGAATCTCATTGAGGAGGATGTCAACTGTGTGATATGTCCTGGAATTAAACATAATCTGAGTGCATGTTGAGAAGGAACACCAGCTCTTGGTTAAATATGTGTAAAGCTCTCAAGACTCAGCAAGGGAAAGATAGCCCAGAAATGTACACTTAAGTGTTAATGCTTCAGCAAAGAATTGCAGACCCTCATACAAACATCTAAATGAACAACCTCTTTGCCCTGGCTCAGGCAACGTCTGCCTTATCATTAGTAAGGGACTGCCCTGAACTCCAACGAGAGTCTCTTGTAATATTCTCACACCTAGTTGTTTTCAATTACTTCAACTTTTTTCCAAAACCAATCTGCAGAATGTCAGAGCCTGAGACAACTGGAGCGATACTCTTCACTCCCTGCATTATTTTACAGATGAGGGAATGGAGACTTAGAGAGGAAGAACCTGTCCAAGATGGTGGAGCAAATGGCAGCCTCAGGAAGAAGATCATGACCAGTTCCCTGAAAGGTGGCCAATCATTATGAGTAATTAAAACAGAGGGGCAGTTTTCTCTGTGATTTGCTTTGCATGTGACCTACTAGTATTATTTGCAGATCCTACTGAATCAGTAAGTCCAAGGAATAGCTAACCAGGAATTTGAGCCAGCAGGGACAATCCAAAATGCAACTCCAGGGCAGACATGCCACTGTGGCTGAAGCTTTGAAGCCAGCCCTGTCACCGACATGGCATTCTGACTTGTCACCCCTAAAGGAAGGCTTTCCAAAGGATGGCTACCTGGGAACTGTCATGCTTGTCATCAAAACAGAGGGTAAAAGCATTTGATTAGGTAAACCCAGCCTGTTTATAGTATTCTACAGTGTATATGAAAGTCAGTGGTTGGTTACTAGTTTGTGGCAAATAGTTATAGGCAGGAAAATGCTATCCTATATGGTTGACATAAAGTTTAAATGATATTTCCACATCTAAATGTACTCTCAAAGGTAATAACATGTTGCTCGTGATTACTGCAGAGCTGATAGCACTGCCAAGTTTAGATTTTTAAAACCATTCCTGTTATAAGCTTTTTGATTCTTGACTGCTATGCAAGCTGGGGTTTTCTTACTAGCTGACCTGTTGAAGAAATTGGAGCTGGGGTGCAAGAGAAGGTGTAAGGCAAGAAAATAATTGTGATTTACACGTTATTTTATTTAGAAGTTGAGCAAATATTTGTAAGGGGAGAAATTCTCTGATATAGTTGTTATTGAAAGTAACTTTTAAAAGACAAAGGCTTGATTCTTAAATGCTTCTAACCTGTATTTCCTTAATTTTCTACACATCCATGAGCACGATTTGTTTTCTTGCTAGCCTTTTCTTTCTTTTTCTTTAGTCCTTCCAAATTTCCTTTCACAATCTCTAGCTTGGAATCTAGGGTAGAGCGAAATGCCCGTGTGACCCCTCGCCATGAGGCACTAGGTATTGGTTCTGCTGCCTGGGTGGGTTTTCTTCTGTCTTGGACAGCCCAACCCTGCTGCTATGGGGGACATGAGGCATAGGGTACAGTTGTGGTGGATGTTTCCCTAGTCCTCTCCTGGGAATGATTGTGTGGCCAACTGAGACCATCAGCAGCGGCAGTGGCAGTGGCAGGTCACATAGTCTAGTGGGTGGAAAGAGCCCTGTACTCAGTGTAAGGTTCTGGTCCTCGCTTCTGTGTGGTCCTGGGCAGATCACTCAATTTCTCTGAGAATCTTTTTCCTCATCTATTAAGTGACACTGTTGGACGATGTAATCTGTAATTCCTTTCCATTTCCAATGTTCATAATTCAGGAGACTCAATTTGATCCAAGGCATATCCAGTTCTATTTAATAAGAGTCATGTTATGATGGGATTCCTCTCTACATTCTCAAAAGAAAATAAAAATAGATATTTATTTGGGAGTTATAGTAATTGAATGTGACTGCTTTTGGTGAAATTACAGAATCAGGGAGCTTACTGAGCATTAACGGAGGAGCATAATGAGCTGAGGTCTCAGTCTGATTTTTCATTTTAAATTGGATATGATTGTTTCATCTCTCACTTATGTACTCTGAAAATACCAGATAGCAACAGAGCATGGTCAGAATTCCATGCAAATCTGTTATGCTCATGGCAGGTAGAGTTGCACAAGTTCTAGAAGAGAGAGTATCATGGTAGTTGGGGGGACCCCTGTCTCAAATGTCTCCTTAATTAGTGTAGGGAGCCATAATCACTCCAGTTCTGTATACTTCATTGCATATATTCACATAGATGAATATTGTTGGACTAAACAGCCAAACTTGTGGTTGAATACTAGTGATTGGAGAGAAAAGACAGAATTAAACAAGGGCTCTCATTTATAAAATGTTGAAAAGGAAATCAGGCTGGGTGCAGTGGTTCATGCCTGTAATCACAAGGCTTTGGGAGGCTGAAGCATGAGGATTGCTTGAGCCTAGGAGTTTGAGGTTGTAGTGAGCTATGATTGCACTACTGCACTCCAGCCTGGGTGACAGAGTGAGATCCCAACTTAAAAAAAATGAGAACCATCCAGGAATCTGATTCATACAATCATCTAAACCAGAGGATCTCAGCTTGATGTAAGGATCCATTGGTGAGTCTCCATTTGTTTGGGATGTGTTGCAAATAATGTGTTCAGATGTATTAGGTATAATAGATAAAGTAATCTAGTTGTAAAATTTCATATGAAAACAATTAGAACAGATTCAAGGTTATCCCTTTAATATTTTTATTTCTTTCATTTGCATCCCAGTGTTTTTAAAAGTGAGAGGAAAAGGGGGTTTAATTACAACTAGGGTATAGGAGGGAACTATATATTACTCAGGGGGTTTCCATGGGACTGAGTCTTGGATATGAACTCATCTTGCCTGGCAGGAAAAAAAAGTCAAAAACTGCTGATCTAAAAAAACACTTGTGAAACAATCTCATGGCAACCTAGACTGAGCAATCACTAGGGACTCAGTGAGTACTAAAATTGATAGATGTATCATCATTTGTCACTGGGGTGATCACACACACACGCATTCAACTTGCCTTTATAATATAAGGTACACATACTCACTGTAAAGGAATATTTAGATATTTAGAATATTTAGATATAAAAAGTAAATCATAATCCCAGATACAATCATAGTAATCTATCTCTAAGAGTTACTCTGATAATTAAATGAGTGAATATAACTGTCAAACAGTACAGTTGCGCCTGGCCCAGAGTCAGTAAGCACATCTGAGTGTAAACTGGGATCACGATCATGTACTTGGGCAAACATCCTTTTGATTCCCCCTACAGCTACTCCTCCTTCAGCGTTTCCTATCTCAGTAAGTGGCACTCTCATGTTTTAAAGTTATTCAGGCCGAAACTTCAGTCTTTCTGTGTCTCTCACTGTGTACCCAGTACATTAGATAATCCTATTGATTTTACCTTTAATATATATCCATGCATCATACAAAGATTAATAATTAATTGAAACAATGTCTTATTAATGAACCTTTGGACTGATTTCAAATTTTTCCCATCATAAAAACCGCTGGAGTAAGCATCTTTAGGAACACTCCTAATTACCACAGGATAAGTTGTTGAAGTGAAGTGTGACCTCAGATATAATTATTTGCAGGCTTTTACTACACTACAGAGTCCCAGATTATCTTTTAGAGTAGTTGTGCCAAATTTGATTCCACCATCAATATAGAGACAACCTTTATTATAAAGCTTGTGACAGAGTGAGATCCCAATTTTCTTTCTCCAGAAAGAAAGATTCCGGAGGCAGAGTTTTATTTATTGAGCTTGAATTGCACCAGAAAAGGTCAAATGTACTCAGCAGCATTTCAGATGTTTTTGGGGTGGCAAATATGAGAAATCAGATATAGATAATTTTGATTTGAAGCATTAATGCACTTTGGGACTGTTGATTTGCAGAACAGTGAAAGGACTGACGGTCCTCAAAGCCAGGCAAGCACAGCAACCACTCTTCTCCCAACCGAAAAAGCCTGTAAGACAAACTATTTCTAAAGCTGATAATTCTGCCCTAACACAGGATGGTTACATCACCTCAAGGTTGAGTAAGGAGGAAAGAGAGATTTTCCAGGAAATACTGCATGATTTCAAGGATGTTTGAGCAAAGATTGCCTGAGAACATTCGTGAAGATATGTATAATCGGTTAAGTCTTGCTTGCATGACTTTCTCTAAGACATACCAGCCCCCATGATCCAATGTTTCCCTTGTAATGTTGGTTAAAATCAGATTCCCATGCCAAGTATGAATTAGTTAAATAAATGTGCATTTTTGTGGCGCTTTATCT
Organism: Theropithecus gelada; assembly: GCF_003255815.1. Classification (NCBI taxonomy): domain Eukaryota; kingdom Metazoa; phylum Chordata; class Mammalia; order Primates; family Cercopithecidae; genus Theropithecus; species Theropithecus gelada. Next base: position 150,918,456 of record NC_037672.1, read on the forward strand.
ATTGGTGTTCAATAGACTTTTAACAGAAGTGGGAAGGGAAGTGGATCACTCTGCCCTAGGGAGGCCTAGTAGCCACCTGGTTTAATACTTAAGGTTAGAAATATAAAACTACCCTTGCAGTTTTATGCAACTTGTGTTCAGGGAGCAGGGCTAGAAAAATGTGGTATTCCAGAGGGCCTGCAGTAGATTCTTCAGAAATTCCTATGAGCCAGTGTCAGGAGAACAAGGAAGACTGTTACAGGAAAGCTATGAATGTCCGTGGAATTGTATCCTTTTCCCTTATCCATATTCTATTGCTTGGGGACTTTGGTGGTGTTTTTTTTTCCTGAGAATCCTAGGGTCAGGGTGGTATTAGATCTGTGTTTCCTGGACACAGGGCCATAGCCTCCTCAAACTCGCACATGCTAGTCCTCTTAAATCTGGCAAGAGAATTTAGATAGGTAAACACCCTGCCACATGGTTAGGGGTAGAGACACTTCTCTAGATGTTATTCCATCATCTCTCTAGTCTTAGGAAGCATCTCTGTGAGCAATAAAGTTAACTAACTCCAAATTTTTCTGATTAAGGGCAGAACAGATATCCTGTTAACGTCACCATTACTGCAAAGTTCTTAGACAAGGAAGAGGATCTTTTGGAAATATTTTGTAATCCACGCTGCTCGTTGTGAATGCTCTACAGTACTTAATCCATACAAGTACTTTTTTCTTGGGAATCATTTTAAATTTATTATTGTGGAAGCCCTAGCGATAAGCTCTGTAATTCCAATTCCTGCCCAGAGGTAGGACCAAGGGAAACTCGACCAAGGGAAACTGCGAGAATGAACCCGATTTCTCAACAATTTCATATGTTGGAGAATTTACTCATTCCATGTTCCAAATGGTGCCCTAAGAGCCAGCGTGGAGCAGGAGACATGCATTAGCTCCATAGCCCCCGCTTCCTGGACCCACAGTGTGGAAACTGGTCTCTCCATGACTCAGGGTGAAGGGGTTGGACTGGGGGCCCTGCTGTTCCCCCTCAGGGTGTCTGATTTTTATCTCCCCGATTTCACAGTTTGTTAATAACATTTTCAAAAGTTCTGTGGGCTTCAAAATTGTTTCCACAGTTTTATTTTATTTTTGGCATTAAAGATTTAATTTTGCTATTTTGTGAGAGTGAAAATGCTCTTGTCCTGTAATTTAAAGTGTGTGACATTTCAGTGTTAAGTCCAGGACTGGAGAGCTGTAAATTGACTTTTTGGGCCACTTGAAGGTGAGCTAAATTGTTCTCTCTTGTTCTGGAGAAAGGGCCTCCCCCTGCAGAATCTGCATCCAGACAGCCCTTGTACAAGTCACATGCATGGTGCCTAGAAAGAGGAAGGTTGGGAGCTTGATTCTACTGGAATCAACCTGTCCTAATGGGCTAATGAACTAGGTGAGATCCCTTCAGAGGCTTGCCTGCTTCAGTCAGTAGACTTTGAGCATTTCCTATGTGCCATGCACAGTGTATGAGGTACTGGGGTTACAAACAGGGAGAAGACACTTTGTGTCTTCCAAAGGCTCTGAGTGGGGAGTTGTAATTGGAGGCTGGGGCCACATTGCAGCTCTGCTGCTTACTCACTGTATGACAAAGTCAGTCACTTGACCTTGGTGGATCTCAATTTTCTCATGTGTAAAATAGCTCCACATATCTGAGTTGTGATGAGAATCAGTTGTCAGATGCTGTCCACAGTCCCCTAAGGTTCACAATCGGAAATATAAATGAGTGCTTGCAATTATGTTCTTCATCCTTCAGAGACTTAGTCCTTCATCTGTAAAATAATTTCTGTACTCCTCAGGGTCATGGTGAAGATCAAGCAAAATGATCTCTGACCATCTTCTATAATGGTGCTAGCATGCACTAGGTGCTCAGTAAGTGTTACTTTTCTACCCTTCAAAACCTTCCTGTGGCCCAGATGCCTGATCTGGCATAGAGAGGTTAGTTAGGGAGGTATGTTGTTTGAACCCTGAGGTGTCCGCTTACCTTTCTATCTGTTAATTTTGTATTAATTTTCAACACATATTAAACTTGGGAATTTCCAATAAAATTCTTGTTTCCTTCTTCTCCCTTTTAAATATGTTGCCAAAAGCAATACATATACAGAATTGTAAAAAGCCAAATAGTATTTACGAATTAGAAATATCAGTTTCCTACCTTCCCATTCTAAGTCAGACTCCCCTGTTTTTGCTTATTTTAGCTTTATTCCTTAATATGTAGTTCTATATTTCTAGATAATATGATACTGCTACTTCTTGTTATAATTATTGACTTTTCTTATAAAAGATAAAAATTTAAATCCCTTAAATAACTCATGATATGGCTTGACTCTATGTCCCCACCCAAATCTTATGTTGAATTGTCATCGCCAGTGTTGGAGAAGGGGCCTGGTGGGAGGTGGTTGGATCATGGGGACAGATTTCCCCCTCAATGCTGTTCTCGTGATAGTAAGTGAGTGCTTGAAGATTTGGTTGTTTAAAAGTGTGGCACCTCCCCTGTTTCTCTCTATCTCTCTCTTGTTTCATCATATGAGGACAGGGCCTACTTCCTCTTCACTATCTGCCATGATTGTAAGTTTTCTGAGGCCTCCCCATAAGCAGAAACCTGTACAGCCTGCAGACCTGTGAGCTAATTAAACTTCTTTTCTTTATAAATTGCCCAGTCTCAGGTAGCAGTGTGAGAACAGACTAATACAGAAAATTGGTACCAGAGAAATTGGGCATTGCTGTAAAGAAATCTGAAAATGTGAAAGTGACTTTGGAACTGGGTAATGGGCAGAGTTTGGAACAATCTGGAGGGTTCAGAAGAAGACAGGAAGATGTGAGAAAGTTTGGAACTTCCTAGAGACTTGTTGAATGGTTGTGACCAAAATGCTGATAGTGATAGCGACAGTGAAGTCCAGGCTGCGGTGGTCTCAGATAGAGATGAGATACTGATTGGGAAATGGAGTAAAGGTCACTCTTACTATGCTTTAGCAAGAAAAAACAAAAAACAAAACAAAACAAAACAAAAAACAAAAACAACTGGCAGCATTGTGCCTTGTTCTAGAGATCTGAGGAACTTTTACCCTGAGAGAGATGATTTATGGTATCTGGTGGAAGAAATTTCTAAGCAGCAAAGGGTTCCAATGTGGCCTTGCTACTTTGAAAAGCCTGTAATCATATGCATATGCCAAAAAATGACCTAAATTGGAACTTATATTTAAAAAGAAAACAGACCATAAAAGTTTGGAAAATTTGCAGCCTGGCCATGTGGTAGAAAAGAATAACCCATTTTCTGGGGAGGAATTCAAGACAGCTGCTGAAATTTGCATAAGTAAAGAAGAGCTGAATATTAATAGCCAAGACAATGGGGAAAATTTCTGGAAGGGATTTCAGAGAGCTTTGCAGCAGCCTTTCCCATCACAGGCCCAGAGGCCTAGGAGGAAAGAATGGTTTTGTGGGCTGGGCCCAGGGCCCTGCTGCCTGGCGCAACCTTGGGATACTGCTCCCTGCATCCCAGCTCTTCCAGCTCCAGCTTTGGCTAAAGTGTCCCAGATACATCTCAGGCCACTTCTCCAGAGGGGACAAGCTGGAAGCTGCCAAGGCTTCCACATGGTGTTAAGCCTGTGGGTGCACAGAGGGCAAGAGTTGAGTTTTGGGAGCCTCCGCTATGATTTCAGAAGATGTATGGAAATGCCTGTATGTCCAAGCAGAAGTGTGCTGCAGAGGCAGAGCCCTCATGAAGAACCTCTACTAGGGCAGTGCAGGGGGGAAATGTGGGGCTGAAGCCCCCACACAGAGTCCCTACTGGGGCACCACCCAGTGGAGCTGTGAGAAGAGAACCACTGTCATCCAGAACCCAGAATAGTAGATCCACCAACAGCTTGCAGTGTGTGCCTGGTAAAGCTGCAGGCACTCAATGCCAGCCCATGAAAACAGCCATGGGGACTGTACCTTGCAGAGCCACAGGGGCAGAGTTACTTGAAGCCTTGGAAAACTCACACTTTGTATCAGTATGATCTGGATGTGAGCCATGAGTCAAAGAAGTTTTTTTGGAGCTTTAAGATTTAATTACTGCCCTGCTGGATTTCAGAATTGCATGGGGCCTGAGGCCCCTTTGTTTTGGCCAATTTCTCCCTTTTAAAGGGACTATTTATCCAATGCATATACCATCACTGTATCTTGGAAGCAACTAACTTGTTTTTGATTTTACAGGCTCGTAGGTGGGAGGAAGCAGGTGGGAGGTAATTGAATCATGAGGTCAGGTCTTTTCTGTGCTGTTCTCATGATAGTGAATAAGTCTCACAAGATCTGACGGTTTTAAAAATGGGAGTCTCCCTGCACAAGCTCTCTTCTTTTGTTTGCCACCATGTGAGATGTGCCTTTCACCTTCTGCTATGATTGTGATGCCTTCCAAGTCACATGGCACTGTAAGTCAATTAAATCTCTTTCTTTTGTAAACTGCACAGACTCAGGCATGTCTTTTATTAGCAGGGTAAAAACGGACTAATACAGTAAATTCCTTGAGGCCTCCCTGTAAGCCAAAGCTTGTACAACCCACAGAACTGTGAGCCAATGAAGCCTCTTTGCTTTATAAATTAACGAAACTTAGTTAGTTTTTTTATGGCAATGCAAGAATGGACTCATACAACTCATAAACACACCAACTCCTCTCCAGCCTCATTCACCCATGGCAGTTATGTCATAATTATTTGTTAAATTAGCACTCAATATTTACATTATTAGGTTGATGTAAATATTGCTCACAGCTCACCATGACTACAATTCTTTCTTGTACCAGCTCTGTGTTTTTTCTTGGAGTTTAAATTATCTCTTTCTCTAAATAAATCTGTCTAGTGTTATGCACCTATACTAATTAGTTTCCACATTCTCTAGGAGAAGATGGTTTTAGAAATTGATTCCACTTCTTTCCTTGGTGATATTTCCTCTGGAGTATTTCATTTTCCTGTTATAATCTGAACTGGGGGAATTTCCAGGCCAGCTGCATAGGTGCAGATCTTAGTATTCCCATGATTGTTAGATGTCTCTTTACAGCTCTTCTGAGACTGTATTTCTCATTTTCTACATGCCTCTGTTTACTGTCTTATTTTTGTGAAGCCATGTATCAGTAGTTTTCTGACATAGGGTTACATGGGAGGTAATATTTCTGAGATCTTGGCCATCAGAAAATATTTTTATTGTACATTTATACTTGATTTTGCTGCTGATAGAATTTTAGATTAAAATGTTTTAAAAAGTTAGAATATTGCTAGCATTGCTCCAGCATCTTCTTCATTTCAGAGTGCTTTTGAAAAGTTCAGTGTCTTATTGATTCCTGACCCTTGGTATATGCCTGGTTTTTCTGTCTGAAATTTCTTAGGATTTCTTTTTATTCCTAATATTTAGAAATTTCACAGTGGTTTGCTTTGGTGTGGTTTGTTTTTCATTTATTGTTCTGAGCACTTGGTAGGCCATTTCAATTCGGAAACTCATGGCCTTTAGTTCTGGGAAAGTTCTCTATATTATCGGATTTTTACTTCCATCTGTTTACTTGGTGTTCTTTCTGGAATGCCCATTGGAGGCCAGACCATCCGAATCAATCCTCTATTTTAAAAAACCTTTTCTCTCCTATTTTCCATTGTGTTATTTTTTGGTCCCATTTCCTTTAAGATTTTCTCAACTTTACCCTCTGTTTAGTCTGTTTAAGATTTTTGTCTCCATATTTTTTATTCCAACAATTCTTTCTTATGCTCAGAAAGTTCCTTTCTTTTCTTTCTAAAATAATATGCTATTCTTATCATCCCTCAACAAGAAGGCAATATTTTCTTTTGTCTCTGAGAATTTTAGATTGAGGTTTAAGTTTCCTTCTATCTCTTTATGGTCTCTGTTTCATCCAAGTTTCTTTTTGGTTAATTTTGGTCTTTGTATTTCACGTATCTGATGATCATTGCTGACTGTGCTGATACAGGAGTAAGGTAGGGTTCAAATCAGGGATGTACCTAGCATATTTGATATCTGGAACAGATCAATTTGTGCACATGTGTGAATACATTTATTTATTATAATACATATATGTGTTTATATATGTACATATATCACAAAATTATTGTCAGTAATGATAAAATCATTTATTATTTTTTGGTTAGTTCTTTAGTTGAAAAATAATTAATAGAAAGGAGAATAAATTTCTGTTCTAAAGATTTTATTCAAATTAAGTGAAATATTTTACATATAAAATAAATTTTGCAATTGCTAAACAAAAGTATTATTCTTCACAGTTCTCTGTGTCACTGCTTTAATTTGTAAACATAAATAAAAACTCCAAGTGATTATGTAGAATGACAAACTTAAGTAATTCAAGGACTCTTTTTCTTCACAATTACTTGGTGGTGGTGTTTATTTTTTAATCTACTGCTTAAACACAGGAATATGTAGTGCCACAGGGATTGGAGACATGGACTGAGCTAAATCAAAGTGGAAGAATTTGGCCCTTTGAACTTACTCTGAAAGGGACCATATACAGCTGAGTTTGTGTTAGTTGGAAATTGACTGAATAATGGGGAGTTTTCTGAATGAACTTTCAGGTAGAACACTAAAATGTGCCACGTTGAAGTTTACATTTATGTTGCTAATACTCAATTATAGTCACAGCACTTGCAAAACTTAGATCCAGAAAAGATTTTTTTTTTTTGGAGGAGTACTCTCTCACTGAAGTTGAGCCATGTTACTCAGAACTGCCGCACAGAGTAATAATAAAAAGCAAACCAACTTTTAATCAATATAATTATTGGTTTTAAATTATCTATAAACAATTCTTCATTGCTCACACCCTAGGCTTATAGCTCCCATCCTGCCCTTGCTGTGCAACAGGGGTCAGTCACCTGGATTTTTCACTTGGTGTTTCACAGATGTCATTTCTTTAGGCCTTTTCTCTAGGGTCAGATTTTCTGGGGAGTATATGGCTGCCAGCATTTTGGGAGCTGCATGAAGGAACAAGGCTAGGTAGTTATGTTCAACATGTAGAGTCTTACTTATCCCTCTCTTTTCAGTAGGTGGCTTCCGTCCCACAGTCTGCTCAGTCAACCGTTGCTCAGTCGTTCTGTTTTAGTTTTTTTCATAAAGTAAACCTTCCATCTGCTTCTAAGATTAGGGATTGAGGGCTACCTGGAAGCACAGGTGGAGTGGGATCTAAGTGCTCCTTAAATGGACTTTCAACCACTTTCTTCTGCTTTTCTTCCCAGTCTTCAACTCTGCTTTTAGAGATACAGGTGCATCCATTCCTGGCCATACGTAGAATTTTGTGTACCAAATCTGAATTTTTGTTTGCTTGGCATTCTCCTCTGTTGTCATTTGAAATCTTAACTTTTCTACTCTGCTAGGTTATTTTGTTTTTTTTTTTGTTGTTGTTGTTGTTGTTTGTATTTTGAGACAGGGTCTTGCTGTTGCCCAGGTTGGAGTGTAGTGGTGTAATCTCAGCTCACTGAAGCCTTGACATCCTGGGCTCAAGCGATGCTCCCACCTCAGCCTCCTGAGTGGCTGAGACTAGAGGCGTGTGCCACCTCACTTAGCTAATTTCTGTATTTTTTGTAGAGATGGGGTTTTGCCATGTTTCCCAGGCTGCTTTTGAACTCCTGGACTCAAGCAATCCTCCTGCCTTGGCCTCCCAAAGTGCTGGGATTACAGGTGTGAGCCACTGTGCCCAGCCTAGGTTAGTTTTAATCAATTGATTTCCATCTTCTGCAGTTTGGTTGGCATCTCTTTGATCTCTTTTTCTTTTTAGGTTGATATTACCTAACATTTTTCATGGCATTTTGAGATGGAGCAAAGACAAATGTATTATTTCATCTATTTTATGTAATTGGAAGTCTCTTAGAGAGTAATTCTATTTATTATTTTTATGTAAAAGTAGACATTGGCATTTTAGGGAACAAAAGTAAAATTTAAGGTTTAAACTAATGTTTTGATAAAAGCAAAATTTCAGAGATACTTTAAAGTTGAGTTGTGCCACTTCTTCTACCATCAGACCCCCAAGAGAATGAATTTACTCTGCTATTAGGGGTACTCTGGTACACATATTTGAGAATCCGCTATGAGGCAAATAAATTTAGATAAATGCTTTTGGATACAGGTTATCACTGAGAAGGAATCAGCATGTCAGAAAAATCCCTCCTCTAGTTAATTTAACCAGAAACAGTCAAGCTTTACAAAATCATGTTTTACACCAAACATCCCATAAGACTTGAGGGTCATAATACAAAATGATCAGAGTAATTAAAAGAGGGAAATAGCCATCCAGCTAAACTCCTATGAGCCCTGGTTCATATGAGAATCCTCACCCAGTTTATAGCTCACAGTTAAAAGCTAGCTCAACTGGGGGGACTCTGGAGAAACTTATTTGCTTTTCTTGTCCTATAAGGTTGGACCCTAAAAGGTGTTTTATTTCATGCTATTTGCTTATTTTAATTGATAATAGCCAATGTTGGGAAGCAACTGGAAACTGGAACTCTAATAGCTGCTATTGGAAGCTTTATTGGAAACAGTTCTTGGTTGCAAACAACATAATTCACTGTAACTACTGCAAGCAAAAAGAAAAAAAGATTTTATTGAAGGATACTAAGTATCTTGCAAATTATGTCTCTAGGACAATGTGAAAAGCTTATGAAATGTGCAGGGGAAGAAACAAGGAAACATTTATCTATCAGCTCCTAGTTCCCATAGTGAAGGTTTGACTATGGAGTGTTAACTATCTTGCACTACAGGATTGCATGTAGGTGAGGGCAGAATGGATTCCTGTGGTTCTCAGGAAAGCTTTAGGTAGGGGAGACCTAAAGGAAAGAGAAAGTCTGTGCTAATTGTTTTTAAAGGAAGAGTTTATGATTGAAGGTTGGGAATGAAATATATAGAGCTTTGGGGAAGTTGCAAATAAGACTGATATTGAGAGGGAAAATAATGGAGAGAGAGGGCTTTAAGAAATATTATTGTGGGTTATAAATGGATTTTCCTTTGACATCCTTTAAGAAATTCAAGAAAATATTGGAATTACTTTTAATTACTTATAGTTCTAGGACTGTATTTACTTGAATGCTATAACTTGCAAAGACTGGACCACGTGGAGCTCTAGTTTATAAACAGTTGTTAAAAGTACAAAGTACTCTTCAGTTAGTGAGAACGAGGTTCTTCAGTAAGAATACACCCATTGTCAGCCTCAATGGATTTCTGATACGAATTTTCTAACAGCTCTCAAACACCTGAATTGTATCACAAGCAGGACAACTTAAACATGGTCTCTGGAGATTGGACTCAGGCTGTATTATTTGAAAATGAGCTACATTGAAAGTCATTTAATCAGCCTTTAAGCAATTGGATGCTTATGCTTATTCCATTTTTTTCCCCTTCTAACAATTCAGGAGACATCCAGAGGACACTGGATTCTTTGGGAAAGATCACCAAAAAAAGAAGGAAGATGTAAACATTTAGAAGAAAAATCTAGAGAATTTAAAAGTCGTCTAATGACATCTAGAAGCCTAGACCTCCATAAAAGCTTCCTTTCATCTTTGATTACCCAGATCATTTCAAAGAACTTGCAAGGAAGAGAACACATAGACTCAGTGACTCAGGGGTGTGGAATCTCCCTTTCTCTTGAGAGCACTAAGGGTTATGTGCATACATAACAATGAGGGGAAAACTAGGGACCCAGACTGACTTGTGGTATCAGGAAGATATCCAAGGTCAGAGGAGGCAAGTCTGGAAAAATCAGGAAGGAATTAAAGGTCACAGCAGATAATGATCTGAGCCCAGAAAAATCAGATCAAACTGGAGTGACTGGAAGGCTCTGAAAAGTTAACCAGAACACATCTGGGCTTCAAGAGGTTGTATAATTCCAGGATGTGGCATTGGCCAGGAGAAATGATTCTAAGTTGGAAGTTTTAGAGAAATACATTATTTACCACTTATTCGCTATATGACCTTGGACAAATCATTGAATCTCTATGAGCCCCTTCCTTTCATTATAAAGTGAGAATAGTAAGGCTTATCTTCTTGTAAGGATTAATATATGCAAAATGTCTGGAATAGATCTTGATTGATAGGTGCTCAAAAATTATATGATTATTTCTAAGACTGAAGCTCTTTCACATCAGGAAACCTTGTTCCTCTCTCCATGTGCTTCTACTGTAACCTAATATGCTCTCAGTGCTGCTTCAGAGAAAGGATAAAGCTACTACTACCTCCCCTTCCCCCACCTCCTACCTTCACACTCTTCACATGCCTCTGACTCGTCTCTGCTAACTCAAAACATTTAGAGACAGATGATGGCATCTGTACATATGTGGCTCGGCTTGAAATTTCTTACTGACCTTGACTGTAAGAGTGACCAGGATAGGGAAGAACCTCAAAATCATATCATATGAGGATTGAATTCACAGTGGAGAAAAACGGGGAAATTTCATTTGGAACAGAAATGATAAAAATCAAGGACTATATGATAGCCGTCATAAAATATTTGGTTCAATGTAGGTCTATTCTGGGGAAATAGTGATGTCTTTACCTCTGGGTGGCCACTTCTGGGGGATTTGAAAAGAGAGTTCTCACGTGAGAAAGAGTGAGACTCCAAGAACCTCCAAGGTCTCTTGACTTGAGAGTCTATGGTTTTAGGAGCACAGGTGGCCCACGTGGTGTGTGTGGCATGGGCAAAGGTGCTGAGTTCTTAGGAAGCAGCTCTGGTCCAACCTTCAGGCATGAGCCATGCCACAAAATTTGCTCTTGGCATGCAGGGTTGTGGCCTTAGAATCCTTCTTACCATAGTTTTCTCGGCACTGTCTTAATGCATTTCCTTTCCATTCTTCTTTGTCACCAGTTGGCAATTACACGCTACAGAAAATGTACACAGAAGGGGTTTGTTTTGGTTACCATGTAGCAGGGTGGGAGGGAGCTTCGGCTGGTGGCTGATTCTTTGGGGTGACTGGGCATGGGTTATGGGAATGGAGGATGATGTCCCTCATCGGTTCCCAGAGAGTTGCCTCACTAGCACCCTGGAGCCTGTGAATAGTGTTTAAATCAATGGTCAAAGTGAAGAGGTCAGCTTAGTCCTCATTACTCCCCAGGACTAATTGACCTCTTCTGAAAAGGTACATTCTTGATTTGGTGAGACTCTTCCTCATCCGGAAAGGCCAGTGAAGCAAAAAGATCTAATGTGAAAGGGTGGGCGCGAAGGGTCAAGGGTGGCATTGAAGGGAGAGAAAGGTGCAGAGCATTCACTAAATCATTTCCACCAGAACAGAGGGGAACAAAGGCATCACCATCCTGAAAGTGTTTGTGAAGGACTCATACAGGCCGAGCACTGCGCAGAGTCTGATGACCTTTTCCTGCCCTGGAGATTCTCAGTTTTGTCATTTTGATGAATCTCTAAGTTGTGTTCACTGTGAGTTTCTCTGATAGCAAGTAAGCAATTTAACATAAAAGGTCCTTTGAAAGAAATGCATAAAAATTGAGTCAGGCTCATTGCTGCTCCAAAGCATGCCATTTATTTTTAATTGTTTCCCCCATCCATCTCCAGCTATTAAGAAAGAGAGAAGGGAGAAAATAAAATGAAATTAAAAGAAGCAAGACACAAAAATGAAGTTGGATTTCTTCTTGAATCCTCTGTTGGTGATATAAAGCTCAGATATTTATGCTACCATCCCCCAAGAGCCAAAACATTCATTCAGTGTGTGGGAATCAAATCTCAGAGAAGTCATGTTGAATATTCAATTTGATACCTCCCGTGACAGTGTATATTTAACAATACAGAGCACCATAAGAATATCAGTTCCAAATAAAAAGTATAATGTTGCCATCCACTGACAACTTTGCTCTTTTTTCAGTATGATGGTAGTAATACCAAAGAAGCATTGAGAATCCATTAATCTGCAATTTGATGTAAGTTCCACCCACAGGCTGTCCAGGAAACCTTACATTTACAACTTGTTTCTAGGTCTTTCTCTCCCTTTCTTTAGTGAGGACTTTGGTTTCTAAGAGTTTTTGAGAAGTAAAATTGGCACTGTTTAGGTGCACTGGCTATTTAGATAGTCACTAGCTATGCGTGGTTATTTAAATTTAAATTTACGTATTTAAATAAAATTAAAACTTAGTTTCTTAGTCATACTAGTCACCATTCAAGTGCTCAGTAGCTGCATGTGGAGTGGCTACCTTATTGAAAGTTACAGATATAGAGCATTTCCATTTTCATAGAAAGTTCTATTGGACAGTACTGATCTGTAGCCTTGTTTATAGAAAGTGGGTCTTTGAAATGTAGTTCCTTACCATAGGAGAAGCATGTTGTCATCTAAATCCCTAAAGTGGAAATCTAATGAGCATATTGACACTTCGTTTTACTTTCCTTTTTAGAGAGAGGTCATCAATGAATAAGGATGGCTTCTCCCATAATCTTTAGTTAATGGTAACCAAGGACACAAGCAACAACAACAAAAATCCCTCACCATTGTATAAATGGCATGGTCTTTCTGCTACTTAGAAGAAAAGACCCCCATGGCTGTGCCATTTTATTTCCTTGGCTCTTTAAAAAATTATTTTAAAAGGTTTATTTTTATTTGACACACAATAATTGTACATATTTTTGAGGCATACTGTGACACTTCAATACATGGATACATTAGGTAATGATCAAATCAGGGAAATTAGCATTTCTATCACCTCAAACATTTATCAGTTCTTTGTAGTAAGGAATATTCAAATTCCTGCCTTCTCACTATTTTGAAATATACAATACATTATTGTTAACTATAGTCACCACACTGTGCATTAAAATACCAGAACTTATTTCTTCTATCATGTTGCATGAATGATGGGAGAAATCACTTATTGTAAATGGGAGGATTTCATTCCTTTTTATGACTGAATAGTATTTCATTATATATACACACACACACCCCTTCAACACAGCACACCACATTTTCTTTCTTTCTTTCTTTTTTTTTTTTAGACAGGGTCTCACTCTGTTGCCCAGGCTGGAGTGCAGTGGCACCATCATGGCTCACTAGCCTCAACTTCCTGGGCACAGGTGATTCTCTCACTTTAGCCTCCCAAATAGTTGGGACTACAGACGTGGGTTACCATACCCAGCTAATGTTTTGTACTTCTAGTAGAGATGGGATTTCACCATGTTGCCAAGGCTTGTCTCAAACTCCTGGGCTTAATGAATCCACTTGCCTCAGCTTCCCACAGTGCTAGAATTACAGTCATGAACCACTGTGCCTGGGCTATACCGCATTTTCTTTATTCATTCATCCACTCATGAACACTTAGGTTGATTCCGTATCTTGATTATTGTGAACAGTGTTGCGATAAACACAGGAGTGCAGATAGCTCTTCAATATACTGATTTCATTTTCTTTGGACATATACCTAGTAGTGAGATTGCTGGATCATGATCATGTGATAGTTCTATTTTTAATTTTTGGGGGAACCTCCTACTGTTTTCCATAATGTCTGTACTAATTTACATTATCAAAAATAGTTCCTTTTCTCCACATCTTTGCCAACACTTGTTATTTCTCGACTTTTTTGATAATAGCCATTCAAACTAGAGTGAAGTGTTAGCTCATGGTTTTGATTTGCATGTCCCTGATGATTAGTGATGTTGAGCATTTTTTCATACACTTGTTGACAGTTTTATGTCTTTTTCTGAGAAATGTTTATTCAGGTCTTTTGCCCATTTTTTAATTGAGTTATTTATTATTCTGCTATTGAGTTGTTTGAGCTCCTTATATGTTTTAGATATTGGTCCCTTATTGGATGTACACTTTGCAAATATGTTTTTGCATGTCATAGGGTATCTCTTCACTCTGTTGATTGTTTCTCTTGCTGTGCAGAAGCTTTTCAGTTTTATGCAATTCCATTTGTCTATTATTGCTTTTGCTGGCTGTGCTTTTGAGGTCTTATTCAAAAAATCATTGCTTAGACCAATGTAATGGAGATTTTTGCTTATTTTTTCTTCTATTAGTTTCATAGTATTGGGCCTTACATTTAAGTCTTTAATCCATCTTGAGTTTGTTTTTGTATATGGTGAGAACTAATAGTCTAATTTTATTCTTCTGTATGTGGATATCCAGTTTTCCCAAGCCCATTTATTAAAGAGACTGTCCTTTCCTTATTGTGTGCTCTTGGCACCTCTGTTGAAAATCAATTGGCTGTACATGCATGGTTTTATTTCTGAGGTCTCTTTTCTGTTCCATTGGTCTATGTGTCTGTTTTTATAGCAGTACCATGTTGTTTTGGTTATTATAGGTTTTGTAGTACAATTTGAAGTCAGGTTGTGTGATGTCATGAGCATTGTTTTTCTTTTCTTTTTTTTTGATGCAAGACTGCTATGGTTATTTGGAGTCTTTTTTTGGTTCCATGCAAACTTTATGATTGTTTTTTCTATTTCTATGAAAAATGTCATTGGTATTTTGATAGGGGGTGGCATTGAATCTGCAGATTGCTTTGGGTAATACGGACATTATAACAATATTTATTCTTCTATCCATGAACATGGACTATCTTTCCATTTATTTGTGTCTTTTTCAATGTATTCAATCAATGTTTTATAGTTTTCAGTGTTGCAATCTGTCATCTCCTTAGTCAATTTTATTACAAGGTGCTTTATTTTTTGTAGTTGCCGTAAATGGGATTGTTTCCTTGACTTCTTTTTTTTTCCAGAAAATGTGCCATTACTGTATAGAAATGCTATTGATTTTTGTATGTTGATTTTGTATATTGCTACTTTGCTAAATTTATTTTTTGGTCTCTCAGTTTTTTGGTGGAGTTTTTAGGGTTTTCCACATATAACATCACACTGTCCACAAAGAGAGACAATATAACTTTTTCCTTTCTAATTTGGATGTCTTTTGTTTCTTTCTCTTGTATGATTCCTCTTGCTAGGACTCTTCTAGTACTATCTTGAGTATAAGTGGGGAGAGTGGGAATCCTTGTCTTGGTCCAGTTCTTAAGGGAAAAGCTTTCAACTTTTTCCCATTCATTATGATGTTAGCTGTTGGTTTGTCATATAAAGCCTCTATTGTGTTGAGGTACATTTTCCTTCTATAACTAATTTGTTGAGAGTTTTTAATTACAAAAGGATATTGAATTTGTCATATGTTTTTCTGTATCTACAGAAATGACCACATGGGTTTTGTTCTTTATTCTGTTGATGTGATGCATCATATTTATTGATATGTGTATGTTGGACCATCCTCTCATCCCTGTTAATCCTACTTGATCATGGAATACCTTTTTTTTTTTTGAGATGGAGTCTTGCTCTGTTGCCCAGGCTGGAGTGCAGCGGCATGTTCTTGGCTCACTGCAAACTCCGTCTCCCAGGTTCAAGCGATTCTCCTGCCTCAGCCTCCCGAGTAGCTGGGATTAGAAGCATACAACACCATGCCTGGCTATTTTTAAATTTTTTATTTTTTGGTAGAGGTGGGGTTTTGCTGTGTTGGCCAGGCTGTTCTAAAACCACTGACCTCAGGTGAGTCACCTGCCCTGACTTCCCAAAGTGCTGGGATTACAGGCGTGAGCCACCGTGCCTGGATTCCCCCAGCCCCCCACTTTTTTTAAAGAGTGAAAGTTTTATTGCACTCTTAGCAGCACTGGTAATTAGCATTTATTTTCATTCTTTGTCAATCTGATCAAGGAGGGGTCTCTTTCTGTAATTTAATTAGGTAAAGTTGAATCTCTGCTCACATATTCACAGGAATAAATTTACTACCTTAAGGACTTGTAATTCTTTGTCTTTTAATTAAGAAGTAAGATTGCATTTAGTTCTTTTTTTCAGAAGACATATAGCTTTATTTTTATTAATTTTTTTTTTTTTTTTTTTTTTTTTTTTTTTTTTGAGACGGAGTCTCGCTCTGTCACCCAGGCTGGAGTGCAGTGGCCGGATCTCAGCTCACTGCAAGCTCCGCCTCCCGGGTTCACTCCATTCTCCTGCCTCAGCCTCCCGAGTAGCTGGGACTACAGGCGCCCGCCACATCGCCCGGCTAGTTTTTTGTATTTTTTTTTAGTAGAGACGGGGTTTCACCGTGTTAGCCAGGATGGTCTCGATCTCCTGACCTCGTGATCCGCCCGTCTCGGCCTCCCAAAGTGCTGGGATTACAGGCTTGAGCCACCGCGCCCGGCCTATTTTTATTAATTTTTTATTTTTAATTTGCTTTCAGAGTTTTTTTCCCATAGGTTATTGGAGTTCAGGTGGTATTTGGTTACACGAGTAAATTTTTTAGTGTTGATTTGTGAGAGTTCGGTGCACCCATCACCCAAGCAGTACACACTGTACCCTATTTGTAGTTTTTTATCCCTCAGTCCCTTCCCACCCTTCTCCCCAAGTCCCCAAAGTTCATTGTATTATTTCTATGCCTTTGTGTTCTCATAGCTTAGCTTCCATACATTGCTGAGAACATATGATGTTTGGTTTTCCATTCCTGTGTTACCTCACTTAGAGTAATAGTCTCCAACCTCATCCAGGTGGCTGCAAATGCCATTAATTCATTCCTTTTTATAGCTGAGTAGTATCCCATTGTGTAGATATATACCACAGTTTCTTTATCCACTCATTGATTGATGGACATTTGAGTTGGTTCCACGATTTTGCAATTGTGAATGGTGCTGCTATAAACATGCGTGTACAAGTATCTTTTTCGTATAATGACTTCTTTTCCTATGGGTAGATACTCAGTAGTGGGATTGCTGGATCAAATGGTAGTTCTACTTTTAGCTCTTTAAGGAATCTCCACACTGGTTTCTATAGTGGCTGCACTAGTTTACATTCCCACCAGCAGATTAGAAGTGTTCCCTGATCACTGCATCCATGCCAATGTCTACTGTTTTTTGATTTTTTGATTATGGCCATTCTTGCAGGATTAAGGTGGTATTGCATTGTCATTTTCATTTGCATTTCCCTGATCATTAGTGATGTTGAGGATTTTTTCGTATGTTTGTTGGCTATTTGTATATCTTCTTTTGAGAGTTGCCTATTCATGTCCTTAGCACACTTTTTGATGGGATTGTTTTTTCTTACTGATTTGTTTGAGTCTGCTGTAGATTCTGGATATTAGTCCTCTAGTCAGATTTATAGATTGTGAAGATTTTCTCCCACTCTGTGGGCTGTCTGTTTACTGTTGATTATTTCTTTTGTTGTGCCGAAGCTTTTTAGTTTAATGGTCCTGTCTATTTATCTTTGTTTTGTTGCATTTGCTTTGGGTTCTTGGTCATGAAGTCTTTGCATAAGCCAATGTCTAGAAGGGTTTTTCCAATGTTATCTGCTAGAATTTTTATAGTTTCAGGTCTTAGATTTAGGTCTTTGATCCATCTTGAGTTGATTTTTGTATAGGGTGAGAGATGAGGATCCAGTTTCATTCTTCTACATGTGGTTTGCCAGCTATCCCAGCACCATTTTTTGAATAAGGTGACCTTCCTCCACTTTATATTTTTGTTTGCGTTGTCGAAAATCAGTTGACTGTAAGTATTTGGCTTGATTCCTGGGTTGTCTATTCTGTTCCATTCATCTATATGCCTGTTTTAATACCAGTACCATGCTGGTTTGTTGACAATGGGCTTATAGTATAGTTTGAAGTCAGGTAATATAATGCCTCCAGATTTGTTCTTTTTGCTTAGTCTTGCTTTGGTTATGTGGGCTCCTTTTTGTTTCCATATGAATTTTAGGATTTTTTTTTCTAATTTTCTGAAGAATGGTGGTGGTATTTTGATGGGGATTGCACTGAATTCGTAGATTGTTTTTGGCAGTGTGGCCATTTTCGCAATATTGATTCTACCCATCCATGAGCATGGGATGTGTTTGCATTTGTTTGTGTCATCTATAATTTCTTTCAATAGTGTTTTGTAGTTTCCTGGTAGAGGCTTTTTACCTCCGTGGTTACATATATTCTTAAGTATTTTATTTTATTTTTTCAGCTATTGTAGAAGAGTTGAGTTCTTGATTTGATTCTCAGCTTCATCACTGTTGGTGCATAGAAGAGCTACTAATTTGTGTACATTAATCTTGTATCCTGAAACTTGGATGAATTTTTTTTTATCAGTTCTAGAAGCTCTATGGAGGAGTTTTTAGGGTTTTTGAGGTAAATGATCATATCATAATCAAACAGTGACAGTTTGACTTCCCCTATACCGATTTGGGTTCCCTTTATTTCTTTCTCTTGTCTGATTGCTCTGGCTAAGACTTCCAGTACTGTGTTGAAGAGGAGTGTGAGAGTGGGCATCCTTGCCTTGCTCCAGTTCTCAGAGGGAATGCTTTCAACTTTTCCCCATTCAGTATTATGTTGGCTGTGGGTTTGTCATATATGGCTTTTATTACATTGAGGTATGTCCCTTGTATGCCAATTTTGCTAAGAGTTTTAATCATAAAGGGATGCTGGATTTTGTTGAATGCTTTTTCTGCATCTATTGAGATGGTCATATGATTTTTGTTTTTAATTCTGTTTATGTGGTATATCACATTTATTGACTTGTATGTGTTAAACCATCCCTGCATTCCTGATATGAAACCTACTTGATCATGTGGATGATCTTTTTGATATGTTGTTGGATTTGGTCAGCTAGTATTTTGTTAAAGATTTTAGCATCAATCTTCATCAGGGAAATCGTTCTGTAGTTTCCTTTTTTGGTTATGTCGTTTTGTGGTTTTGGTGTTAGGGTAATGATGGCTTTGTAGAATGAATTAGAGAAGGTTCCCTTTTTCTCTATCTTGTGGAATAGTGTCAAAAGGATGTATACCATTTTTTCTTTGAATGTCTGGTAGAATTCTGTTGTGAATCTCTCTGGTCCTGGACTTTTCTTGTTGGTAATTTTAAAATTACCATTTCAATCTCATTACTTGTTATTTGTCTAATTCTTCTTGATGTAAGCTAGGAGGGTTGTATTTTTCAAGGAATTTATCCATCTCTTCTAGATTTTCTAGTTTATGTGCGTAAAGGTGTTCATAGTAGCCTCGAATGATCTTTTATATTTCTGTGGTGTCAGTTGTAATATCTCCCATTTCATTTCTTAATGAAGTTATTTGGGTTTTTTTCTCTCCTTTTCTTGATTAATCTTGCTATTGGTCTATCAATTTTATTTACTTTTCAAAGAACCAGCTTTTTGTTTCATTTATCTTTTGCATTTTTTGTTTGTTTCAAGTTCATTTAGTTCTACTCTGATCTTCATTACTTCTTTTATTCTGCTAGGTTTGGGTTTGGTTTGTTCTTGTTTCTCTAGTTCCTTGAGGTATGACCTTAGATTGTCTATTTGTCCTCTTTCACACTTTTTGACGAAGGTATTTGATCCTATGAACTTTCCTCTTAGCACTGCTTTTGCTGAATCCTAGAGGTTTTGATAGGTTGTGCCACTATTATCATTCAGTTCAAAGAATTTTTAAATTTCCATCTTGATTTTATTGTTGACCCAGTGATTGTTCAGGAGCAGGTTATGTAATTTACACGTATTTGCATGGTTTTGAGGGTTCCTTTTGGAGTTGATTTTCAATTTTATTCCACTGTGGTCTGAAAGAGTACTTGGTATAATTTTGATTTTCTTAATTTTTTTGAGACTTGCTTTGTGGCCTATCATATGGTCTATTTTGGAGACTATTCCATGTGCTGATGAATAGAATGTATGTTCTGCAATTGTTGGGTAGAATGTCCTATAAATATCTGTTAAGTCCATTTGTTTTAGGATATAGTTTAAGTCCATTGTTTCTTTGTTGATTTTCTGTCTTGATGGCCTGTCTAGTGCTGTCAGTGGAGTATTGAAGTCCCCTGCTATTGTTATGTTGCTGTCTATCTCATTTCTTAGGTCTAGTAGTAATTGTTCCAGTGTTAGGCATGTATATATTTAGGATTGTAATATTTTTCTGTTGGACTAGTCATTTTATCATTATATAGTGTCCTTCTTTGTCTTTTTTATAACAGCTATTGCTTTAAAGTTTGTTTTGTCTAATATAAGAATAGCTACCCCTGATCGATTGCTTTTGGTCTCCATTTGCATGGAATATCTTTTTCCACCCCTTCCTTAAGTTTATGTGAGTCCTTATGTGTTAGGTGAATTTCCTGAAGGCAGCAAATATTTGGTTGGTGAGTTCTTATGTATTCTGCAGTTCTATATCTCTTAAGTGGGGCATTTAGGGCATTTATATTCAATGTTAGTATTGAGATGTGAGATACCATTGCATTCATCATGCTATTTGTTGCCTGTGTAACTTGCTTTTTTTGTTTCTGCTTTTTAAACTGTATTTTTGTTTTATAGGTCCTGTGAGATTTATGCTTCAAAGAGGTTCTATTTTGATGTATTTCCAGAATTTGTTTCAAGATTTAGACTCCTTCTAGCAGTTCTTGTAGTGGTGGCTTGGTAGTGGCAAATTCTCTCAGCATTTGTTTGTCTGAAAAAGAGTGTATCTTTCCTTCATATATGATGCTTAGTTTTGCTTGATACAAAATTCTTGACTGATAATTGTTTTGTTTGAGGAGGCTGAAGATGGGGTCTCAATCCTTTCTAGCTTATAGGGTTTCTCCTGAGAAATCTGGCGTTAATCTGATAGGTTTTCCTTTATAGGTTACCTGGTGCTTTTGTCTCACAGCTCTTAAGATCCTTTCCTTCATCTTAACTTTACATAACTCGATAACAATGTGCCTAGGCGGTGATCTTTTTGCAATGAATTTCCCAGGTGTTCTTTGTGCTTCTTGTATTTGGATGGCTAGGTCTGTAGCAAGGCTGGGGAAATTTTCCTCAGTTATTCTCCCAAATATGTTTTCCAAAGTTTTAGATTTCTCTTCTTCCTCAGAAACACCAATTATTCTTAGGTTTGGTCATTTATCATAATCCCAGACTTCTTGGAGACTTCGTTCATATTTTCTTATACTTTTTTTTTTTTTTTTGGTCTTCGTTGGTTTAATTCAGAGATCACGTCTTCGAGCTCTAAATTTCTTTCTTCTCCTTGTTCAATTCTATTTCCAAGACTTTCTAGAGCATTTTGTATTTCTATAAGTGTCTCCAATATTTCCTGAAGTTTTGATTGGTTTTTCTTTATGCTACCTATTTCCTTGAATATTTCTCCCTTCACTTCTTGTATCATTTTTTTGGATTTCCTTGCATTGGGCTTCACCTTCCTCTGGTGCCTCCCTGATTAGCTTAATAACTAACCTCCTGATTTCTTTTTTCAGGTAAATCTGGGTTTTCTTCTTGGTTTGGTTCCAGTGCTGGTTAGCTCGTGAGATTTTTTGCGGGGTGCTAAAGAGCCTTGTTTTGTCATATTATGAGAGTTGGTTTTCTGGTTCCTTCTTATTTGTGTAGACTCTGTCAGAGGGAAAGTCTAGGGCTGAAGGCTCTTGTCCCACGGGGTGTTCCCTCGATATAGTACTTTCCCCCTTTTCCTATGGATGTGGCTTCCTGTGAACCGAGCTGCAGTGATAGTTATCTCTTTTTTGGGTCTAGCTACCCAGCAAGTCTACCTGGCTCCAGGCTGGTACCGGGGGTCATCTGCACAGAGTCGTGTGCTGTGAACCATTTATGGGTCTCAGCCATGGATCCCAACACCTGTTCTGGTGGAGGTGGCAGGGGGATGAAATTGACTCTATGAGTGTTCTTAGCTTTGGTGGTTTAATGTTTTATTTTTGTGCTGGTTGGCCTTCTGCTGGGAGATGGTGCTTTCCAGAGAGCATCAGCTGTGGTAGTATGGGGAGGAACTGGCCGTAGGCAGGGCCCTAGAACTCCCAAGATTATATGCCCTTTGTTTTCAGCTACCACGGTGGATAGGGAAAGCTCGTCATGTGGGGGCAGGGCTAGGTGTGTCTGAGCTCCGACTCTCCTTCGGTGGGTCTTGCTGCAGCTGCTGTGGGGTATGGGGTTCCCAAGTCAATGGAGTTGTGTACCTAGGAGGATTATGGCTGCCTCTGCTGAGTCATGCAGGTTGTCAGGGAAGTGGGGAAAAGTGGGCAGTTACAGGCCTTACCCAGCTCCCATGCAATCTGAAGGTCCGGTCTCACTCCCACCATACCCCCCATAAAAGCCCTGAGTCTGTTTCCAGGCAGTGGGTGAGCCAGGCTTGAGAGCTTGCCCCAGGCTACCCACCTCCCACTGCAAAAGAACAGAACTTTGGTTTTTCCCTGACCTGTGGAGTCTGCATACCGGATTCGCTCCCTCCCCCCAACCAAATTTTGGCAAGGAGGCTTCTCACCTGGTTCAAATTATTACAGAGTTCAGCTGGAGACTTTGTTTTTCCTGTAGCATTTTCCCCCATGCCTCTGGCTGTCCTCCTGAAGGGTCCCTGTGGTGCCAGGCAGGAATGGCCTGCTTGGGGACCCAGTGAGCTTTCACGGTCCTTCCTGCTGCTTTCTCTACCCCTGTAGAGGAAGTTCTCTAATTTGACTCAGCTTCAGGTAAGGTTGGAAACTTATCCCGCAAACTAGACCTTTATTTTCCCCAGTGGGCGCCTGTGTTTGGGAGTGGAGGGTCTGCCTTTCCTACTTCCAAAGTTTGGGGCACTCACAGTAGTTGGGACATTTCCAGGGTCCTGCAGGAGCAGTCTACTTCCTTCAGAGGGTCTGTGGGTCCTCTCAGGATTCCTGTTTTGTTCTTGCAGTCATTCTGGAGCTAAAATTCATGATTTGAGCCTCCGCACGCTGCTCTGTCTGTCCAAGTAAGAGCTGCAATCTAGTCCTACCTCCCATCCGCCATGATGGTCTGTGGGAAACCTTTTTGATGTACCATTGAATTTGGCTTGTTAGGATTTTGTTGAGAATTTTTGCATCTAAGTTTATCAGAAATATTCATTTGTAGTTTTCTTTTTTGTGTGTATTTTTGTCAGGTTTGGCATCAAACTTATTCATAGGATAAATTTGGAAGTATTCCATCCTCTTCAATTTTTTGAAATAGTTTAAGAAGAATTGGTATTAGTTCTTCTTTACATGTTTTGTAGAATCCAGCAGTGAAGCTGTCAGGTTCTGGGTGGAACCTTTGATGGAAGACATTTTATAGTATTATTACTAGTTCAATCTCCTTACTAACTATTGATCTTTTCAGATTTTTTATTTCTTCATTATTCAATTTTGGTATATTGTATGTGTATTTATTAGTTTCTTCTAGATTATCGAGTTTGTCGGTATATAATTGTTTATAATAGTCTCATGACTTTTTGCATTTCTGTGGTATTAGCTGTAATGTCTTCTTTTTCATCTTTGATTTTATTGAGTCTTTTCTTTAGCCAGTCTTCTTAGTCTGGCTAAAGGTTTGTCAATTTTATCTTTCCACAAAGCCAACCCTTTGTTTCATTGGTCTTCATATTGCTTTTTAAATCTCTATTTCTGCTCTGATTTTTATTAATTTTTCTTTCTACTAATCTTGGGTTGGTTACTATAAACTTCCCTCTTAGGACTGCTTTTGCCATATCCTATAGTTTTTCATATGATGCATTTCCATTTTAATTTGTCACAAGGAATTTTAAAATTTCTCTTTTAAATTCTTCTTCTACCCATTGGGTATTCAATAGTGCATTGTCTCATTTCCATGTATTTGTAAATTTTCCAAATTTCCTCCTGTCATTGATTTCCAGTTTTATACCATTTTGGTATGATTCAAATCTTCTTTAATTTGTTAAGATTAAGTTTGTGACCTAACATATGATCTATCCTCGAGAAAGTTCCATGGGCAATTGAGAGGAATGTGTGTTCAGTGGCTGTTAGATGGACTGTTCTGTAAATGTCTCTCTCCATTTCTATTCAACATTGTCCTGGAGGGTCTAGTCAGTGCAACAAGGCAAGAAGAGGAAATAAAAGAAATACAATTTGGAAAGTAAGCAATAAAACTCTTTCAGATGGCATGATTGCTTACATTGAAAATCTCAATCTAGAAAAATGCTATTAGATCCAATAAGTGAATTTAACTGGATTGCAGCATACAAATTCATTATATTAAAATCAACTGTACTTCTGTATACTAGCAATGAATAATTCAAAATTGAAATAAAAACTTTAAAAACAGCTTGCTAAGTTTCTTATAAGGTTAAATACACTTATCATAAAACTTAGCAATCCTACACCTAGATTTTACCTTTCCCCTCCTTCCTCCACCTGTTTGTGTATTTCTTCAATCTCTGGTGCTAGAGGACTGCGTTCCAGTCTTGCTTAGCATTTCTTAGCTGCATGACTGGACCAGTTTCAAACTCCTGCCTAAAATGAGGAGAACCACAGGACTTACTGTACTGGGGAGTTGTGAGGATTAAATGAGTTACCTCAGGCGAAGGGCCCAGAGAGGATTCTGAATATGGTGTCACCCAATACATGTTAGTTTTATGGTCACTGCCAGCACACATCAGGATACAGATGTTTTGTGAAATTCAGAGACATTCTCTTCTTAGTATATCTGCTAAAATACAAACTCAAACCTACCATTGAAGTCACCTTTTTTTTCAGCACTATATTATAAAAACGTGCCAGAGGTGGAAAAATTTATCAACCTTCCAAGCCTTTTTATATATATATACACATATATACACACAAATGCTTCAGAATAAGAAAATGTCAACTTTTCGTGGACAACAATATGCAGGCAACAGTCACACCTCTCAAGGAGGTTACCAAGAGCTTCATCACTGCCTGGGCAGATGTGGGCTGTCCCAGGGAAAGGGGGCTCAGCATGAAGTCATGAGCAGTTAACAATCTTTATCAAGTGTGTGTGTGTGTGTGTGTGTGTGTGTGTGTGTGTGCGCGCGCGCGCGCGTGAGAGAGAGAGAGGGGAATATTTTTTTTTTTTGGCTAGGTTGCTCTGGATTCTGTCAAAATGACATTCATGCTTCTCATGGACTCCACCAACGCTCCAGAAGAGATGAGAGCAAAATGCAATAAAATCAAATCCAGGTCCACATGGCAGCCCTTCCCATAGATGGTTTTGTTTTTCAAGATCATGAAAATGGCACAGGCTAAGAATTCCCAAACCCAGAACCAAAATCTAGCATACTTGATATTAAAAAGCTTGCTATAAAATGAATCTTAATTTCTTTATCTTCTACTCTTCCTTCTCATCTCTCTTACCTTCCCATCCCTTCCTTTCCTCTTTCTGTTTCCTCTCTTCTTTCTCCTTCTTATTTCCAGGAAAGGAAGGAATTTTGGGGTTTGCTCAATCAGATAGCTGTGAAAGTTCTGCTTTGGTGCTGTTACGATGGTTTGACTGGATTGGAAACCTAATCTCCGAATTCATATGTTGATTGGACATGAGGTCTTCTGGAGGAAATTAGGTTTAGATAAGATCATGAGGGTGGGGGGTCCCCAAAATGGGATGGGTGACTTTATAAGAAGAGGAAGAAAGACCCTAGCTGACCCGCACATTCTTGCTATCACCACGCGATGCCCTCCACTGTGTTATGATGCAGTGAGAAGTCCCTTAAACTTCCCAGCCTCCAGAACCGGAATAAATAATTCTTCTTTAAAAATCACCCAGTCTAAGGTATTCTGTCATAGGAACAGAAAACAGACTGAGATGGCTGTTATTTTAAGAAATAAAGCTGGCATATATTCCCCTCACTCAAAGTACTTCTAAAATGCAGATGCCCACCACCAAAGGGCATTGCATGTAGGTGCATATGCACAAACATAGACATCACCATTGCTAAATAGCAGGTACCATGGAGAACAGAGCAATGAACTATTTCCTCATATGGAAAGAAAATACCTAATAAAACCCAAGTAAAGAGCCCAAAATAGCTCCACTTTATTTTTGAGCACTCTTATGCAGAGCCATTTAGCCAGGGCCAGGAATAATTGGTGCCAGGTGCCTTGTAGAGATGCCAGGTTCATGGATTTCTCACTCTCTTTATGGGAGGATGACTTAATAACACATCTTTGTTTGCTGAATGTTTGAATCTTATTTCTGAGATTATACCCAAAGATGGCACCCCTCCTCTGCATGAGTGAATCACATTGAAAAATAGGAAAAAGAGTCCAGAAATCAATGCCTGTCTCAGCTGAAACATAATTATAAGTCCACTGTGCTTCGAGGTAATACTTTATTATAATGAATATCAGGGCTGGGTGCAGTGACTCATGCCTGTAATCCCAGCACTTTGGGAGGCCGATGTGGGCAGATCATGAGGTCAGGAGTTTGAGACCACTGAGAATTAATTAACAATTTTTCTGGGCTGTGTTCCCTGGGGCATATTTAGAGTCATACTCAATGGCTAACTTTTTGGGGAGTTGTCAGCTCTACCAACTTCTTTCCACTTGGACATAGCAGCCTGGCCAACATAGTGAAACCCTGTCTCTACTAAAATACAAAAAATTAACTGGGTGTGGTGGTGGGTGCCTGTAATTCCAGCTGCTTGGGAGGCTGAGGCAGGAGAATCGCTTGAATCCGGGAGGCAGAGGTCGCAGTGAGCCGAGATTGCACCATTGCACTCCAGTCTGGTGACAGTGTGAGACTCCACCTCAAAAAAAAAAAAAAACACCGTGTGTGTGTGTGTGTGTGTGTGTGTGTGTGTGTGTGTATCAGAGCTACATTATTAGTTTGGTGGCTAAGTCATAATTGTAAAACTCTGTTTTCCAATAAATCCTTCCCTTGAACCTAAATATATAAAAGAGAGAAGGTGCAGCGCTGCTCTGGTTATATTGGGGATTGGGGGTCCAAGGCATTGCCCATTTAGCTTCTTCCTTGGCTCCCACTTAAGTCACTACTCCCCCTCCCCACAAGCTCCCCATGGAGCTCCTCTAACAGAGCATGAAGAGTACTGACTGTTATGCTGGTTATTAGTGAATACATAGTACCCATTACTACAGAGGGGGAACTGAGGCCTGGAAAATGAAGTGTGATGCCAAACTGTCGGAGTTGGTGCTGCCGCTGGGACCTGCCACCTCCTGTAGAGCACTAAGTGTCAGTGAGCACTAAGTGTCATACTCTGTGACCCTTAGCAAGGCAGCCACTGTTGAGATAGCAGTGCACCCTGCTCCCCAACAGGAAGCAAACATTTAAACTAGTTTGACTTCGAATGTAAAGCCATGGAGTGAAATAATCTACTTAGCAGAGCCCTTCAGTGTGTTCTCCTTTTCCAGTTGATTCAGTATTTTAGGTTTGGAAAACAAAAATATTCTGTAACAGGAGCTCTGGTTTGCTTCACAAGCCTGTGCTAGTAATAGGAGAACTTGGATAGCCAGGCATCCTACTGTCTTGCTCCTCCACACCCCTTCTTCCTCACCTTTGCCAGGTGCCACCTAGCCTGGTGGAATGGTGGGCAAGTACTGCAAGAACATGCTCCAAGTCACCGGGTGGTGGAGCCTGCCGGTCCCGGCCCCTCTGCAGGAAGCTGGCAAACAGGCGTTTCATCTCAGAGACAGGACAGTGAAGTCGACAGATTCGTGTGTGTGTGTGTGCGCGCACATGCCCTTGCTTAAATAGCATGATTTTCCTCTCTAATTAAAAAAAAACGAAATTTATAAGGAAAATTTATACCACATGATAAGCATAAAGAAAACGTCACGACATAGAGAAGCATGTTTTTGTTTTTTGATTGGGAGTCTCACTCTGTCGCCCAGGCTGAAGTGCAGTGGCGTGATCTCAGCTCACTGCAAGCTCCGCCTCCTGGGTTCACGCCATTCTGCCTCAGCCTCCCTAGTAGCTGGAACTACATGTGCCCGCCACCACACCTGGCTAATTTTTTGTATTTTTAGTAGGAGACAGGGTTTCACCGTGTTAGCCAGGATGGTCTTGATCTCCTGACCTTGTGATCTGCCCGCCTTGGCCTCCCAAAGTGCTGGGATTACAGGCAAGAAGCATTTTAAAAGACATATCCTTAGATTCTTTCTTTCTTTTTCTCCCTCCTCTGTCTTTATTTTTCTCTCTTCCTATTTTTTTGCTATTTCATTTCACCAAAATGAGATCATACTGCTTGTGATCCCCTTTTATTTACTTCATGTATTGTGAACACATTTTTGTGATAAATACATAATAATGTATAATTATTATTGGTTTAGAAGTATTCCTTTGTGCTATAACTCATTCAAGTACATTTCTACTTTTTAACATTTGTTTTTTCTGCCTTTATAAATAACACTTCTGTTACTAGTTTGAGTCATAAATCACTGCATATTTCTCTAGGAGGAATTCCTAGAGGTGGAATTGGTGGATATATAAGCACTGTAGAGATTGTGAATAACCAGAACTATGGAGCTGACTCTTCTGTCCTTAAACATTTGCTAATTACTGCACCCGACCAGCCCAACCCATACAGGCAGTTGATGGCAGCTTTGGCAATCGATGCCCTCTCCATTTATCAAAGAGATAAACTGAGTCATCAAATAGGAAATTCATTATTTTAAAGAGTTCATCTAAAATGGGGTCAGAGAGAGAATGTGACAAAGTAGAAAAAGCAGACCCCTCAGAGGAGAAGGGGAAGGGGCAGGGGCGAAATAGAAATTCTCCAACTGCTCAGGCTTCCCTTTATCCATCCTTCCCTCGAAGTCTTGTGCATCCGCCCTGATTCCAGGCCTCCTCAGCAGATGGTGGCCCGGGGAGGTGACAAAGTTCCGGCTAGCGTGATCACAGGATAGATCTCCATTACTTCTTAGCTGATCCATGTTAAACTCAAGTTGACTGTGGTCAGACTTAGTTTTCCACTGAGAATTAATTAACAATTTTTCTGGGCTGTGTTCCCTGGGGCATATTTAGAGTCATACTCAATGGCTAACTTTTTGGGGAGTTGTCAGCTCTACCAACTTCTTTCCACTTGGACATAGCACATAGCCACAGTAATATGTAGGGAGACTGGTGCATGAGAAGGAGCCAGCATGTAACTCTGAATAGAAGGTCTTTCTATGTACAGGGATTTGGGGAGCAAAGGCCTCCTTTCTCCTCCTCAAGGTTGGGGGGTGTGACGGTTTCAAGAGGTGGGCTCTGTCGGTGTTGGTAGACAGGGCCACCTTAACCTCCCTCAAAGGGGCAGTGGAGCAGGCTAATGAGTATCCTCTGTGAGCTTGAGAGGTGCACATGCATTCACTTAAAGCAAGGTGGGACCCTGCCAATTTGTCCGGATTCACTGCCAGCTGGCAGTAAGATTAAATCCTCCCTGAGGAGAACCAGAGAGAGCGGAAGGCCTGGCCTGGGGTTCTGGCCTGACCAGCAAGCAGGAGCTTTCATGTATGGAGAGGCCGTGCTTTAGCATCGATGGGCAGAGATGGGCCCAGTCTCTCGCAATTACCTTCGTGGTTTTCTGCCAGAGGCTGTAATTTTTTTCCAAGGGAAAACTTCCCATTTGTTTTTTGTATTTTTAAAGCTTGTGTGTGCATGTTTGCTCTTTGTGCTAAGGGTACGTGTTCAGCAGAAGGAACTGGCAGGAGCATGAGCTCCCTCTCTCACTTTGCATGCTTGACCCTGAGACCTTGTGTTCTCCTGAAGCCTCTGCCACGCAATTTCTTCCATCTTCTTCCTGTCTGATGATTTCCCCTGGACTATCCCATGGGCATTTTTATGTCAATAGATTGGAATGTTTCTCTTCTCACTGGGAAAAGCTCCTTTGGTCTCAGTGAACTCAGAGGTGGAGAAAGTCATAAGAATCAGGGAGCCTGCCCCAAATCACTTCCTATTATAATTTTCCACAAAGACTGGAGGGGAGGCTTAGAACATCTTCCTGCAGTGTCCAGCAAGAGAGTGAGGCAGACTCCCTTTCTCCTGCCAAAGCCACGTGGAGCCAGACAGAACCACAAGCATACCTGTGGTGCTTGGAGGCCCAAGTAGAAACTTGAATGCTCACGGCTGCATTGGCAGCTTCTACTTGCCTGCCTGGATCACTGTTCCTCATGAGAACCTGGAAAAGCAGGACTATCATGCTTGCTTGACAGACGAAGAAACCAAGCCTCAGGTAGGTAGTCAGTTTCCCGAAGTAACATGTTATAGTGGATGGCAGGGTGGATGTGACAGTCAGCCTTGTTTGACTTTGAACTGAGGGGCATTATAAAGATGCACTGGTCACATGGGAGAGCTGACTATCCTGGGGACCCTGAAACATCTAGGCCTAGCCAATCCTTAAGGCAGTTCACACCCAAAATAGGATAGTTGGTGATCTGATTTTAGGTGGCACCAGGAAACTCCAACGCTACCCATGTGAGGTTCCACAATTTAGTGCCATTCTTTGGTTAATGAATTGTCTGCAATTACAATGAAAATATCTTTGTGTATATAATCATTTAAGCAGTCATTTCCATCTATGTGTGAATTAATTTGTTGTCTTATTCAGTGTAACAGCTAGCTGAGACTTGATTTTATTTTCCTTCGTGCATTTATTTTTACAATCGGTATGCATTTAATGAGCATCTGAGGATAAGATACTATATAAGTTCAAGGAAGAGTAAGACATGCACTCTGCCGTAAATGGGCTTACAGGTTAAAAGGGAACTGAAATCACCATAAAGCAGCATACAGTAAGTGACATGAGAACAGCACAAATAGAAACAATCAATTGAGAGCAGGAACTGAGGTGTTTAGGGAACCAACATGTGGGATGAGTCTTTGTGAAGGGTGGTCATGATTTCAACTAGAACCTGTAGTGTTACAGAGGGCAGACAGAGAAGGGAGAGGAAGGCATTGCCAGAGGGAAAGCAAGGAGTAAAGGCATGGGGTGAGAAACTGACATGTTTGTTTGGGGTATTCACATGGTTCCTTTTAACTTAAGTATAGGGTATGTGGAGGGGAGTAACAGGAGATAAAGATAAAAGGTGTTTTGAGGCCTATTTTTAGAAGACTGTCAGTGCCAGGATAAGGCGTATCGTGTCTTACCTGGTCGGCAGTGGGAGTCTTTGAAAGTGTGTGAACAGTAAAGCACCATGACTCCAACTGTGTGCTAGAATGATGGGTCAGAGTTTCCTGGAGAATGTTTATTTCAGGCTGAAATAATCAAGGCCTGAGTTTAAACAGTAGTGGTAAGAACTGCCCAGAGGGAATGGTTCAGGAGATAGCCTGATACTGTGATATAATACAAAAAGATATCCTTGGTCTTCAGCCCTGGCTCTAGTTCCTTACACAGAGCTCTTAAAACCTTCGGAATTCCCTGAATGATGGGATGAGAGGAATGTGTTTTTTTATTCAGAATCCCCTTTCAACCATGCCTGAGTGGATGCTAGTGAGATGGCTGGGGGTTGGGGAACCCTGGATAGCTCTGGCTGGGGGCTGGTTCCCAGGAAGACCCAGGCAGGTTAGAAGAGTTGGAACTTTCAACCCCACTTTCACCCCTCAACCTCTGAAGAAAGAAGAAGAGATACAGATTGAGTCAATCAACTGTGGCCAATGATTTAATCAGTCATGCCTATGTAATGAAACCTCCATAAAATCCCCAAACAATGGGATTCGAAGGGCTTCTTGGTCAGCAAACACATGGAGGTGTGAAGAGGGCACAGAAGCTCCGTGTTCTCACCCCCATCCCTGGCCCTATGCATCTTTTCCATTTGGTGCTTCCTGAGTTTTAGCTTTTATAATACATAATCAATGGGAAGTAAACTGGTTTTCTGAGTTCTGTGAGCTGTTCTAGCAAACCATCAAAACTGAGGAAGGGGTTGTGGGAACCTCTGACTTTATGACTGGTTTATCAGAAGTATGGGTGGCTGGGACTTGTGATTGGTGTCTGAAGTGGGACAGTCATGTGGGACTGAGGCCGTAATCTAGGGTCTGAACTAACTCTGGGTACCTAGTGTCAGAATGGAATTTAATCACTGGACACCCAGTTGGTGTCTGGAAAGCTGGAGAACTGGTGGTGGGCGTGGAAAAAAACTTACGTATTTTGGTGTCAGGGTGTTGTGAGTAGAAACAGATAATGACAACAGATGGGCTCTTTTGTTGTTGTTGTTTTTAATTTTGCATCTCTTTGTTTTTTTCCTTCTACATTTTTTCTCTTTAAGCTTTATTTTTGATATATAATAATTGTAAATATTTATGGGGTACAGTGTGATGTTTTGTTACGTGTATACAATGTGCAATGATCAAATCAGCACAATTGGGATATCCACCACTTCAAATATTTACTGTTTCTTTTGGTGAGAACATTCCAAATCTTCTTTTCTAGCTGTTTAAAAATATACAGTAAATTATTGTTAACTATAACCACCCTATTATACTACTGAACACTAGATTATATTCCTTCTATAATATCTAAGTGTGTTTTCATTCCCATTCCCCCTCCTCACTACCCTCTGAGCCTCTGATAACCATCATTCTATTTGCTATCTCCATGTGATTCATTTATTTAGACTCCATATATAAGTGAGAACATGTGACATTTGTCTTTCCATGCTTGGCTTATTTTACTTAACACAGTGTCCTCCAGTTCCATCCATGTTGTTGCAAATGGCAGTATTTTGTTCTTTTTTTACAGCTAAATAGTATTCCATTGTGTATATATACGAGATTTTCTTTATTCATCCTTTGATGGACACTTCAGTTGATTCCATATCTTGGCTATTGTGAAGAGTGCTGTGGTAAACATGGGAGTGCAGATATTTCTTCAAAATATCTGACTTCCTTTCCTTTGGCTTTATACACAGTAGTGGATTGCTGGATCTTATAGTAGTTATATTCTTATTTTTTTGAGGGAATGCTGTACTGTTTTCTGTAATGACTGTATTAATTTACATTTCCACCAACAGTATATAAAAATTCTCCTTTCGCCATGTCCTCACCATCATTGGTTTATTTTTTTGTCTTTTTTATAATAGTCATTTTAACTGGAGTGAGATGATAGCAGATGGGCTCTTGTTTAAGAGTAGTTGTGGTATATAAGGGAGAGGGAGATGTTAAAGATGGCCAAGTGTCAAGTCTGGGTAAGTTGAAGGTGTGGAAGATTAAGAGGAAGCCCAGGAGAAAGAACTGCCGAGGGTGGGAATAGGAGGTATGCCAATTTAGACGTGTTGACTGGAGGTAGCCGCTGGCCTGCAGGCACAGCAGGGCCTCATGTGGGGAGAGCGTTCAGTGAGCATGAGAGGGTGCTGATGGGAGAATCAAGGAGAGACCCATGGTCACAGGGAGGCAAAAGGACTCCAAATCTGTCTCATTCAAAAACATTTTCCTGGCAAAAGGACTCCAAATCTGTCTCATTCAAAAACATTTTCCTGTGTGCGGCCACTATTCTAAATCCTGAGATTCATATGAACAAGGATGAGTCGCTCTTCTCATGGAGCTTTCCTTCTTATACAGCAATTGATAGGACCCAAGTCCTATGCAGAGCCCTAAAGTGTAGCTTTCCTTTTTGTCATTCTCAATGTGGAAACATTCAGCATCCACTCCATCACAACCTGAAGGAAGGGCTTCCAGCTCCTCAAGCAATCCTGGCCCCTTCCCTGTCAATCCCCTGACACCTGGCCACCCATACACCACCACCCACCCCCGCTCAGGAGTTTCTACTATTCTGACTTCTATCATCATAGATTTGTTCTGTCTGGTCTTCAACTTTCATATGAATGTAATCACACATTTTGGGGAACTTCATTTGTTCAATATTGTGTGGTTGAGTAGAGCTGTAGCTTCTTTTTTATATTCCTTTTTTTGGGATTATTATTCCACTGCAAATACCCCACCTTCTATTTGTTGATTCTACTACTTGATGAAGATTTGGGTTGTTTTCAGTTTTGGACTATTATGAATAAATCTGTTATGAACATTTGCATCTGTGATATTTAAAAGACAAATGCATTCATACCTCTTTGGTGTTTACCAGGGAGAGAATTCCTGGGATTTTTTTTTTCAACTATTTACCAAGTACCTACTTTGTACCAGGTCCTCTGCTGGGTACTTGGTATTGAATATGAATACAACAAATACGGTCTCTGTTCTCATTGATTTTACAAACTAGGTGGGGAATCTGACATAAAAAAACAGTTACATCAACTGATAGCAGGAGTGAGTACTCAGAAAAAAAGGGGGATGTAAGATACACTTTCAACTTTCCCGGTACTTAAAGCACAGCATGCAACTGCCAGGGAGAACCACACTCAACTTGAGCAACAACACGCTCCCTGGAGATGTGTGATTAATACCCAACTGTTCTGGTAGCCCTTAGGGCACAGGAGACCGGGGATAGGGTGAGTTTTGTGTGGAGATTGGGAGGAGGGAAGTGAGGAGATCAGCTTGAACTGCGAAAGGGCCTGGTAGGCCCAATCCTCAGGTGTATTCCTTGGTCTGGCATGGATTTCTGCCCTTGATCTCTGGCTCTGGAGGTGACTGGGATAATTGAGGCCTTATGCCCCACTCCCTGAAGACTGGTTTTGGCACATATGCAACCTGCATTTTAATATTATTCCTTATGACTGGAAGCATTTGGAAGGAGTCCTTGCCCCTGGTTTTAAAAGGTGGCATTATTTTACGAACATTTAGACATTGATTAATAAAATTCCGAACCCATTAACTAATGGGGAAATGCCAAAGTTTTTTGCATATCCAAGAAAGTAAATGTAATAAAAACTATCCCAAAAGGTAAGTTAAATTATAGTCTTTGCTTTTTCTCTCCTGATAGTCCCACCAGATGTTTTTCAAATGCAGGACACAGGCCCTTTTTTCTGTTTTCTCCAGGGAAAGAAGACAGAAAGCTTGGCTCAGCTATACTAACTTTCAGAAGGAGAAAAAAGCACCATGTTAGGACAAGTCCTGTTGGGAATCACCGAGCTGCTGGTTCATGAATCTGAAGGCAAGGGAACTAGACCTTCGTCAATTTCCAACCCCTTTTTCCTATTGACCCCCACCCACTCTTCCCAGATCACCACTGGGAATTTACCTCTGATTTTGATTGCTGGGAACAGAGCTTGTGAAGACCCTGTAAGCCCTGGGAGGTTGAAAGGTGGCCATTTGATTTCTTCTCTGTGGAGAAGGGCAGGGGCTCCCTGCCCAGGCAAGGCCTCCATTTGAGGACTCCCCTCTCAGGAGCTGAGCCCATGGCTGGATGGCTATGTGGTCACTGAAGACTGGAATCAGCACCTCTCCCCAAACAGCCTGCTCAGGGTTCTAAGTTCTTCTTGTACATGAGGATCTTGATTTCTCCACCCTGGCTCAACTCCAATCCAAGTTTTCTGAGTCTGAAAGGAAATAAAACAGCTATAAAGTTGAGGGACAGGATATGTCCAATCCTCATGGCCCTGCGGTCACATCCTCTGCTTTTGCCGTGATGAGCCATGGAAATGTTTATAACCTGGCTGCAGTTCTTGGGCTTTAGCTCTAAGAGCGGAGCTTCCTCTCCCTCCCACGGCTTCCCCACCTCCCTGCCTTCCCTGACTGATCTGAAAAGCCAACTTGTCATCCAAAATGAAATGCAGAAGTCAGGGATTCTCTTAAATTTCTCCCTAAGAGGAGCGTTCCCAAGTTCCCAAGAAGCTTTCTCTCACATATTGCGCTGGAGCTGGGTGTCAGCACAGCACAGTTCGAAAGAAACGGGATGGTGGGCCTAGGAGTGCCGCTCCTCTCCTTCCACAGACCCCACTCCTCTCCAGGATGATGGCATTGTCGCCAGCACAACATGGAAGCTAGGGGGCTGCGGGGGATCACCCTATCCCAGGGAAAAGTCAAGCAGGATCTCTCATGGTTTTTGGTGTGGGAACGGTCTCTACATGAGAGGAGCTGATGGAGCACAAAGTTTCCATTTTTGTTCCTCCATATTTGTCTTCCCTTTGGGCAGTGCTACCTATTCCTGCGTCCTGAGAATCACTTGAGATGCTTAACAATGATAACACGGCTGGGCGCGATGGCTCATGCCTGTAATCGCAGCACTTTGGGAGGCTGAGGTGGGCGGATCACGAGGTCAGGAGATCAAGATCATCCTGGCTAACACGGTGAAACCCCGTCTCTACTAAAAATACAAAAAGTTAGCCCGGCGTGGTGGCGGGCGCCTGTAGTCCCAGCTACTCGGGAGAATGGCGTGAACCCGGGAGGCGGAGCTTGCAGTGAGCCGAGATCAGGCCACTGTGCTCCAGCCTGGGCGACAGAGCGAGACTCCATCTTAAAAAGAAACAAAACAATGATAAAAACACATCAAGCACAAAAGCAGGCGAGGAACCTGGAGATGGCTGGCCAGATGATCTGGCTTAATTCAATTGGCTGGCCTATTTGTGCTGCTGTCATGTTTTAGGGCATAATTACATGTTATGTTAGCTATAGTCACAAAAATATACCATTTAGGGGAAAAAGTGTTCCGTTTAATCAAAAGATGGCAGGCAAACAAGGGATGGAAATGATATTCATGGATGGACTTTTCTTGGTCTTGAACTACAAGTGGTTTTGCAACCCATTCTTAATTCTTGGTTCTGAATGACTCCCCTCTTAACCTCCCGCGTGTGAGGATTTACTGGTGCCCTGATCCCATAACTTAATTTTTGTCCTCTCTTTTTCTTTTGGATTATGAATGTCTGCTGGAGTTAAGCTGCAATAACATAATTTGTCATTGTCTAACATACAGTGTTATGTTTGAGCCTTTTGACTGAGCAGCATAAATTAGTGTCCTGTTTTATGAATGCTATAAATTCATAGGAGTAGATTTATTTAAAGTGACAGATAAGCTGCATAGCAAGGGAAAACCGAAAATGCCACTTGTAGAAAGAAGTTGCTTAATTTTCTGCCACTCTCCCATTAGGCCAGTCATCCCCTTTATAGGAATCTACCTACAGGCAATTTTCAAAGTCCTAAGCAAGAAACTCTATTATATTTTCCACTGTATTATAGACCTTACTTTTCATTTCTGTAGTTCTTAGGGACAGTGGATAAAATGGCCTTTCTTCACTCAGTATGTGGAGTGCCACAATCTCCTCTTCTTGAAAGCCTCCACTTCCTACTCAGCCCTTCCTTCAACTCTACTGCCAAAGTTATTTCACACCTGTGTTTGCTCAGTGCATTCAACCTGATCCCCATGCCTCAGAGGGTCTTCCAGTGGCTCTGCAAAAGAAGGCTCGGGGTCTCATCTTTTGCTCCAAAGTCTAACCCTTTTCTTACTAATGCTGCACAATGTCCTCTGCTCCTAGTCACATTTTCCCCCAAAGCCACACCCTAGTGTCTTGGTGTTCTAGTCATTCTTTCCTCATTCCCACAATATACAGAAATTCCCTGTTTTTAATGAGGCCCTTCCCAACTGCTTTGTAAGAGAATGGGTCTTGCTTCTGGAAGGTAAGCAACATGGCCCCTTTGCCACTCCATTGCCCCTTGTGTAATAAAAATGACAATAATTGTCTCAATGGCTAACACTTATGTAGCACCAATTATGTGCCAGTCACAGTCCTAAGAATTTTATATGTCTACTGATTTAATCCTGGCAAAAGCCCTTTTAAGTGATGTGATGGTTAATTTTTTGTGTTCAATTAACTTGGCCAGAGTGCCCAGATATGTGGTTGAACATTTTACTGAATGTTTCTGTGAGGGTGTTTTGGTTGAGATTAACATTCATCTGGGTAGACTGAACAAAGCAGATTGCCCTTCATAATGCAGGTGGACCTCATCCAATCAGTTGAAACCCTGAATAGAACACAAGACTGATTTCCCTCAGGCAAAAGGAAATTCTGCCAGGAGATGGCCTTTGGATTTGAACCAAAGCATCAGCTCTTCCCCGGTCTCCAGTCTTCCAGTCCACCCTGCAGATTTTGGACTTGCCAATTTTGGCTCCATAATCACATGAACCAATTCCTTAAATCCCTTTACACCCCCCCCCCCCCCCACACACACACACACTTTATTCTTTCTGATTCTCTGGAGAACCCTGACTAATAAAGTTGGGTATTTTTATGATTATCCCACTTTACAGATGTGATAACTGGGCACAGAGATGTTAGGTAACTTGTCCAAGGTCATTATCAGTACTAGTAAGTAGTGCAGTTGGGATTCTGTGTGACTCCTGAGTCTGTGTTCTTAACCACAAGATTAAATACATACTTATGTTCAGACTTATTTGTTCATTGGTCTGCCTCACATATCATTTTTGCTGGGTTATTTTATGTTTTAAGTTGTCAGTTTTGAGAAGACAGAATCTGCCCATCTGGCCAATGTACCATGGAGAGGCCTAGCCTAGACTTTTGAAAGGAAGTTTAGAAAAGTGTCTGATGAGATTGACTCCTGTATATTCTTCTAAGATTTTTATAATTTTATCTGTTATATGTAAGCCCATGGTTCAGTTAGAGTTAATTTTTGTGTATGGTGTGAGGAAGGGGTCTAACCTCATTCTTTTGCATATGGCTATCTACTTATCCCAGCATTATCTATTGTAGTGTAGGGTGCTACTGCCCAACCTCCTGTCTCTCTCTCCTGCACTGTGGTTGGAACTCTATCCATCTAAATGGTTCTCCCAGGTGTCTCCCTTGATGAAATCCTCTCATGTGAATCCCATCTTGGCATCTGCTTTCTCCGGGGAGCTGGATTAACAAGTGAGTTTATCAGTTGAAATTAGATTTCATTGTATTCAGCATTCCTATAATAGTTACATTCAGTACATCCTTTAATACATCGAAAGTGATAAATTGCAACATTTGGTTATTGGGTCCCTCAATTCTTCTGTGCATTTAGCTTGATTGTTTTTCATTCTATAT
Organism: Theropithecus gelada; assembly: GCF_003255815.1. Taxonomy (NCBI): domain Eukaryota; kingdom Metazoa; phylum Chordata; class Mammalia; order Primates; family Cercopithecidae; genus Theropithecus; species Theropithecus gelada. The sequence continues at coordinate 150,956,980 of NC_037672.1, forward strand.
GAGGAATTTGGGCAATGCACAAATTTTTTTATCTTAAAAAATTCTTTTTTAAGATAAAGAAGAAAAATATAATTGGATGACACATAAATGGTGCTTACTGTAAAGGTAGTTAATATTCCAGATTGTCAACTCCTCAACATCTTCCTTTCAACCTGATTATTGTCTTGAGACAAATGAGTAAAAGCCCATAATTTTACCACTGGACAAAATTTTAGTCAGAATTTTAGGATTACATCTTGGAATCCCAAAAGACATATTTTGGGACAAAAGATGTTCAAAATTTTAGAAGAGTTGGATCTTGAAAGATATACACATATGTGCTTGCTCTCTGTACATTGTACAGCACAGTGCAAACACGGGTCAAAACCATATTCTTCTATTCCTAGGGAATCAATCTTCTATTCCTAAGGAAACAGCACTGCTCCAGGAAATGGAGCCATGCCTTGGCATCTGAGGAGACCCAAGCTGAGGGAGGGTCCTCCAGCTCCAAAGACAGCATCTCCCTCTCAGCCCTGTGGTACAGTCTTATCTCTAGGGTGGAAGTGTAGAAGCTGGTTTCCTAAGTTAAAGTTCATGCTTGCTTCCTTTCATATATTAGCTTAATGGAATTGTGTTTCACATAAGCACTTGATGCAGGCATTTTGTTTCTAAAAATCCATGAAAGTTTTGTGACTTCAACAGCTTTGTTGGAAGTTTTCGTCTTGGAGCAGTTTACATTTTCCACTAGGCTGATGTGGTGATTTTCGCAGACATTTTATTATATTTTTTGAGGTACATTCTCAGGACCAGCAGGGCAGAAGTGGGCACCCAGTAGCAGCAGACTTCTGTCTCCCTTTCTTTCTCTCCTCACAGACACACACGCACCACACACACACACACACGCACACACACACGCACACACACACACGTCTCCTATAAGCAGCTTACCACAGCACTATTTTCAGCCTTTTGGGCTATCAGGCACCAGAGTGTTTAAAGTTTTAATAGGCTTAAAGGTGACTCTAGAGTCCACCAACATCTGCATTCATCTGTACTTTATGGCTGCCTCTTATTTAGTTGGTTTAGTAAATTGTACCTAAGAGTATTCTTTGAGACTTGGCAGCCTGGTGTACAGTTTCACGATTCAGCTGTGTTTTTGCCAACTATTTGGCTTTTTTTCTCTCTCTCTTGGATGACATTCTCAAATACTTAATTTGGAGCTTTGGTCTGGAACACACTTTATCAGACACCTCTTGTGTGCCAAAAGACCCCTTATATTCTGTTAAGACTAACTTTCCACATGCTAACACATTTATTTCTAAATTGCTTTTAAAGTCACCATATTTCCAAATAGCAGAAGGTAGAGTGTGGTGAGTTTGGACTATGTCATTCTTGTGGGCTCCCTGTACTGCACCCTCCACCCTTCTTCTCTGGATTTTAGTGAAAGGAAAATTCCTCTGTAAGTGGCGAGGTGAGGGTGATGGTGCCTAACCAAACTGTAACATGAATGTCTGTTGCAGAAATAAAAAGGCTCACTTTCTTACGAGTTAGGTGAGGAAATGTTTTGGCCTTATTTCATTTGCTCAGCCTAACCATGCCCTAAAGATTAAATCAAGGCTATTATGGGTATAATTTATTTCTCTTCCAAGTCTGTCATCATGTGTGTAGATTTGGGATATTATGTTTTCTCACTTTCAGGGGTAAGGTCCATATCTGGCAAACACAGATTTAAGACCTTCTATGAAAAGTCCCTGAGGCAGTTTGCTTACAGTTTCACAGAATATGATTTTCTAGCTGAATCTGTGACTAATTGACTACTCCCTTTTCTTTTCAATAAGCATTATGGAGAAGTCAACTTTCCAGAATCGAGCACTCCGTTGTGTTGTTGCCTACAAACAAGAGAACGTGTAATTCATCTGCATCATGATGAATACACTATAATCATGTAATCTGTTAGGAAAATGTGATCTTAAGACAAAAAAATTGTAATACAATTAAATCCTCTACTCACACCATAAATCTTCTCTTAAGGTCTGAGGAGCAATTGGAGGTTAAAATAAATCTTTTAGCATTCTTTCTTATGAGGAGAATAATTAATTTAGCCACTTTATCTCTTTGTGGTAGCAGAATGGGAATTTAGGTTTTAAGCTTGAAATGCACACTTTCCTCCACATTTTCTTTGGGGTCATGTCTTCTTCCTCCCATCACACTTGTGGGCTGACTGAGAAGTATCTGAGGCCACACGTACAATCCACTCTGAAACCCACCCCTGTATTGTGTTGCTGCCTCGGGTGCCTGGCTACTGTCTCTTGGGCTTGTCTCCTGGTGCAGAGATGCTTGATGTAAATACAGTGTGTGCACACTGGTGGCCCGGGCATGGACAACATGTGTCTAGGATCCTTGATTCTTTTTGAATCTGATTTCTCTTCCACATCAATCCTGAATGCCAGGAGTAGAGAAATTGTTATAACAGTATGACAAAGGACATTCAAAGATACCTGAAGAAGGAATAAATAGAATAGGTACATTTTCCTTTTACTCAGGGACTCCAAATCCCTAAGCCCATGCAGAGGCTTCTGTGTATCAAATGTGTATCATTTGTAGGACCCGAGGTGCCAAAGTCAGCCTCCCTACCTGGTGTAGCCCCTCCCCTCACATCCACAAGCCTTCTAGGGCAGGGGCATGCAATTGGGAGGCTGACCCCAATGGTATTTTTTGTGGCTATAGCTAATGCAAACGTAATTATTTTGCTGAAAATACTCACAAACCTCTTTTTCTGCTAGAAATTAAGGAAGTACTCAAAAGTTAGTGAAGACCTATGGAAAGGACATAGAAATCAGCTTAAAGACGCTCCTACTGGCCAATGTGGGTCAATTTAAACATAGTAATAAATTATCATAATGGATCATAACACATTACATAAAATATAAATCTATGGGCAGCCGGGCACAGTGGCTAATGCCTGTAATCCCAGCACTTTGGGAGGCCAAAGCAGGCAGATCATGAGGTCAGGAGATCGAGACCATCCTGGCTAACATGGTGAAACCCCGTCTCTACTAAAAATACAAAAAAAATTAGCTGGACATGGTGGTAGACGCCTGTAGTCCCAGCTGCTGGGCAGGCTGAGGCAGGAGAATGGTGTGAACCTGGGAGGCGGAGCTTGCAGTGAGCCGAGATTGCGCCACTGCACTCCAGCCTGGGAGACAGAGTGAGACTCCGTCTCAAAAAAACAAACCAAACCAAAACAAAACAAAGAAACTATATATATATGGATTCTTATCAGCAAAAGTAAAAAATAAATGGAATAGATTTTAGAGATCTACTAGATCTATAGTTATAAAGCCTATAGTTAACAATGTTGCAGTGTATACTTAAAAATTTGCTAAGGGAGTAGATCTTATGGTAAGTGCTCTTACCATGAAAGAAAAATATCTTAAACAAAATAAAGGGGCAGAAGGAACTTTTGGAGGTGGTGGGTATGTTTATGGCCTTGATTGTGGTGATGGTCACATCAGTATATACTTAAACTCCTAACTCATTAAGTTGTGTACATTAAATATGTACAGCTTGTTGTATGTCAATCATACCTCAAAAAATGGTCTTAGAAAAACAAAAACAATATAAATGATCCCTAATTACCTTATAAATTACAATTGTTAGGACAAAAAAAAAGGAAAACCACAATAAGCATATAAATCAGCAAAATACAAATATACATAAATGAAATTAAATGCTAATAATAATTATAGAATCAGTAATAATGCGAACAGTAAAATAGAATAACATGCCGTAACCATAGAAGGAATGATGGACTTAGAAAATCAGCAATGGTTGCTAAAACAAGTGAGTGAAAGTTTGATGAGGAACAAGATGCATTCGTGATCTCAGTGCCTCCTTACAAATTACTTATTAATTACGCAGGGAAAAATAATTACAGTGGACAAATTTGGTAGATATCACCTTATCCAAGTGATAAAGGTCAATTATCACTCAAAATGAAGCAAACTGGTAGCATATGCCTTCTGATATGAAGGGCATGGTATCACTCTGTGACATTTCTGCCAAAAAATGCATAATCTGAATCTAATCATGAAGAAACAGTCATCAATGCCAAATGGAGGAACATCTATAAAGTAACTGACCTGTAATCTCCCAGGTTGAAAGAGTCAACAAAAGCAAAGGCTAAGGAGATGTTTCTGATTGAAGGAGACTAAAGAGGCATGACCACCAAATGCAATGTGTCTTCCTGGATGAAATCCTGGACTGGAAAACAATTGGCTCTACAGTATATTTTGGGGACTTTTGACAAACATTGAAAATGGACTGTGGATTTGATAATAGATTTGCAACAAAATTAAATATCCTGATTTTTTAAATTATGTTGCAGTTATATAAGGAAATGTTCTTGGCTTCTACATACACACTAAAGTATTAAGGGGTAAAGGCACATGATAACTCAAGTTACTCTCAAATAAAAATATTAATATATTCATATACATATGTCTATAGATATATATATAAACATACATAGATATGTATACATGCACATATATATAAACATACATAGAGCTATGTATACACACACATAGAGTTATGTATACACGCACATCACTATGTATGTTTATATATGGAGAGATACATATATATATATTTTATATATATATATATATATGGAGAGAGAGAGAGAGACAAAATGACAGTGGAAATAGGACAAAATGGGATAAAATAAACAACTGATAACTCCCATAGTAAAGGGTATATTGGGTAGACCTTGTACCATTTTCGTAACCTCTCTGTATGTTTGACATCATTTCAAAGTAAAAAAGTGACAAAAAACATTCATAAGATTAAACTTGGTTAAACTTGGTATCACCAAACACTTGGGAGACTCAATATTATTCCATACTTGTGTTCTACATGACCCTACTGGCTATTCTTGTCTCTGTCTGCTTAGCAATTATAGCCAGAGTGCAGATTCATTTCCTCAAATCATAATTATTTAATTTTGTTGCAATTCTGTTATCTTCAGTCCATTTTCAATGTTTGTCAGATGTTCCCAAATAAAAATAAGTAAAACAAAAGGAAGCATCCTTGACAGGTTTGGTCATTCTCAGTCCCAGCAGCGAGGAAGGAGAAGACCCCTAACTCAGGGGTGGGAAAGGGTTCTCACTGCTCCAGGCAGGGTGTCAAACACGGATGGCAGACAGGAGGCGATGGGCACCCTCTGGTGGTCTGTGGGCTTTGGAGAAGGGTTGGGTCTAACTCGCCTGGACAGGGGAGGCCCAGAAATCATGGCAGGTGGTTGCAATAGCAACCACAGACGCTGTACACTCTCCAGAGAGGATGTGAGGGGTCTTTATCTACAGCGCTGAGTGCTGTTTTGGCAAAGGCGAACAGGCATACGCCAGGCAATGTCACACATAGACACATGACCCATTCTTGCAGATGTTGCCTCTAAAACCAGTGATACTCAAACAGCATTTGTGCCATAATTCAAACAGCTGTTTCACAAAATTATATTATCTTACTTAAAATTTAGCACCTATAGGTATCACTTAATTCAGGAGTTAGTCTATTGATCAAAGAGAATCTGCATAGCTAAAATGTAATATTAGTTTGGCCTTAGACCCTGCAATAACAGATTTTCTGATGTTTTCACAACATATTAGTCTCTTATTTTTGTTGAGCAGAAACAAGAATCACAGTCTAGATCAGTGTCAACAGGTCAGTTGCTAATATTGTAATCAGTGTAAGTCAGGCTGAACAGCTGTAATCATTTGTTGGGGCAGGGGCTGATTTGTAGCCCAGGGAACAGGAATGTGAGGGAGGATTTTGGGTATCAAGAGATTTTTCAAGTGTTCTTGAAAAATAGCTAGTAAATTTCCCCTCCTGAAATATACTGTTTTTCTAGTTTGCCTCCTTTCACAAGGGATTCAAAGTGATTTACAATAAGACAATGTTAGGTATCTTGGCAGTTAATAATAATAGTAGTTTCTCTTTATCGAGCTCCCAGTATATAGCAGGCACTGTTATACTGTTTAATTATCTCGGTCACCCTAAGAGATAGGATCATTTTATGAAGAGGATTCAAATCCAATGCTCTCTGTTTGTCAACCAATCGACACTTAACTATGTGCAGAGCAGCCCACTAGAAGCAGGTCATGGAGAAGCCCACTGGTGGAGCCCAGAGACTTCTTCTGCCCATTAGAACTGTGTCCACTTACCTATGGGAGTGACATTGATACAGAGCTTGTTCGCTGCAGGTTTCCTGCTGCAGACTTACTCCCTGTTTAACTGTCATATCATGCATGGAGATTCATTTTATTTTGGCAAGAGCAGTGCATTACAACACATAAATAAGCGTTTCTTTTCTTTTCCCTTGGTGTGCAAACATTCCACTGCAAAGTCATCAACTAATCCTGCCATTTCCCAAAATACATTTTGTTTTTTTCTTTGAGATGGAGTTTCGCTCTTGTTGCCCAGGCTGGAGTGCAATGGCGCCATCTCGGCTCACCACAACCTCTGCCTCCCTGGTTCAAGTGATTCTCCTGCCTCAGTCTCCCGAGTAGCTGGGATTACCACGCCCAGCTAATTTTTTATTTTTAGTAGCGACGGGGTTTCTCCCTGTTGGTCAGGCTGGTCTCGAACTCCCGACCACAAGTAATCTGTCCACCTTGGCCTCCCAAAGTGCTGGGATTACAGGTGTGAGCCACTGTGCCCGGCCCCAAAATACATTTTTAAATAAACATGTAACCTTCAAATCTTGATGGACAGACGCTGTAGAAGTAAAAAATGGGAAATTTAGACAGTAAGTAATTGAAATGGAAGAAAAAATGAAAAAGTGTATTAGTTTCCTAGGGCTGCCAGAACAAAGTACCATAAGCTGGGTAACTTATAACAACAGAAATGTATACTCTCACAGTTCTGGTGGCTAGAAGCCTACACTCAAGGTATGGGCAGGGCCACGTTCTCTCTGAAGGCTCCAGGATCCTTCCTTGCCTCTTTTTCCTTCTCATGGTTTTAGACAATCCTTGGTATTCCTTGGCTTGTAGATGATCACTCCAGTGTCTGCTTCTGCCTTCATGTGGGCTTCTTTCTTTTATGTCTGTGTGTCTGCATTTTCCTTTCCTTGTAAGCACACTACTTATTAGATTAAGGCCCATCCCAATCCAGTATGTCCTCACCTTAATGAGATTACATCTGCAGAGTCCCTATTTCCAAATGAGGTCACATTCACAGGTACCAGGGATTTAGTCTTCAACATAGCTTTTGAGGGAATGCAATTCAACCCAAGACACAATCCTATACACACACACACACACACACACACACACATATACACATACATACATATATATACACACACTTTTTTTTTTTTTTGAGATGGAGTCTCGCTCTGTCACCCAGGCTGGAGTGCGGTGGCACGATCTCGGCTCACTGCAAACTCCACCTCCTGGATTCAAGCGATTCTCCTGCCTCAGCCTCCTGAGTAGCTGGGATTAAAGACATGTGCCACCACACCTGGCTAATGTTTTTGTATTTTTAGTAGAGACGGGGTTTCACCATGTTGGTCAGGCTGACCTCGTGATCCACCCGCCTCAGCCTCCCAAAGTGCTGGGATTACAAGTGTGAGCCACACCACATGACTCACACAATCCAACATTTTAACAGAGAAAAAATGTGACCCAAGTTGTATTTAGAGAAAATAGGACCTAAATTCCAGAGAGCAACGACTGCCATTGGTATGTTCTCCATTTGTGCTTTGGCACCTGCAGTTCAGTCTTTTATTTGCTTGCTCTGAATTGTAGGTGAGGCAAGGATAAAGATTCTGTTGACCTGAGACTGAAAGCAATAACCAAGACTGTACTGGCTCGATTATCACTGCTACATACTTGGTTTTCAGAAAATACAAGGCATACCTTTAGGCAACAAAACAGGTAACCTTCAGTCAAGTCACTACCTACAGCAGTACCACGTCCCTGGGGTTAGGACTGGAAAGAACAGTCAGGGAGACAAACTTACGTAACTGATCAAATCACCTAACCTGATTATTATGTCGAATTCCAAAACTGATAGGAAAAAGAAAATCCACTTGGGTACTTAAGTCCCTGATATGGCTCCCTACTGTGCTTATATTAATATCATAGCTGCTGGGTCTTCATAAATCTATACTGAAAAGACATATCTTTTGGTTATGCCTGGGAGGTATTAAAAAACTGAACATTTTCAAGTTCATTACCAAACCCATGACTGAATTGCTGAATTGTTGACGCAACCCTTTTTGCAGTAATTGAATCAAATATGCTATTCAATTACATGTTTGGCATTTGATTTAGGGATAGTCTAAACTCCCCATTTAGTTCTCTGTTTTCACAACATATTAGTTTCTTATATCTGGGAAATGTTCCCTGATGTTCAATGGATGCACTAGAGAATAAAGATCTAGTGCCACCTACAAATAAATCTGTGACAAACTGTTTATTTGAGGAAATATTTCAGGGACTGACATGAAGCTGACAAATACAGTGTCAATATTTTACTGTAGAGTCTTGTTTAATATATTGAAAACATTCAAACCCGAATGACAAGGAAACAATTTAACTCTGACTCAAGGGCCAAGGCTTATATTTTAATGTAGTTACTGTTGAATGTTGGTAAATAACTCTCGTTTTTCATAAGGATTGCCTTGGATCAGTTGGGAAAACTCCTCTAACTGCTGCACTGGGCAGCGAATGGTAACTTAATTTATCTTTTGGAAGTTCAACAACTCCCCCCTTGTTATTAGAAGAGCTAGCTGTAACAATGTGTGGCTGCAGGACCATTGGAATTCTGGACTGGTTTAGATTAAGGGGCTTCCTTTCTTTGTGTTCTCAGAGAGCCTGTTGGAGTACACCTAATTTTTCTCTGTCGCTCACATCAACACAAGTAGAAAACCTGTCAGAGATTAAGCCAGTCAGTCTCACCTTGAAGAAGAGTTTTTGTGGAATGTTTAATTTTGAGGGTGTGAAAGAGGAAAGGGATTAGCATGTTCTCAATCAGCCTCAGCAAGAGACTATGTACCCGGGGAGAGTCTCCAGGGAGCATCCTCAGAAGCAAAGACCGAGAGCCAGGAGCCAATGAGGGCGGCAGGAGAATGGGAAAAACCCTATCCTACCAGGGAGCCAAGTAGCTGTGGCTTGATGTGTCCTGCATCTTATTCTTTTTGATTTTTCCAGAAAAAAACTGGCAATGAGAATAGAAGAATCGCAAACAATGTAGCAGGCCCTTGCCAAGATTTAAATACAGAAGAAACATTCAAAAGGACGGTATCAAATTATCACAAAGATGAAGAAAGTAATGACTTACATTCTCCATCCTCTGGCTGGGTGACTCACCAAAGTGGAAAATAAAGCACTTGGAGATTACAGTTACTCCCAAAAAGAGGGGGAAAGGGATGGGCTCTGGAGAAGCCAATCCAGTTACAAGTTAACATGCCACTGGAACATCTGTGATGGGAGGTGGCAGCTAAATGCTTCGTGTCTCTTTGTGTTCTCCAGAATCTTCAAGTAAGAAAGTCCAGCCCTGCCTCAGCATTCTTCATCTGGACCGCAGACATGTTAAAAAGCACCTAATGCGTGCAGGGTATCATGTGAGGATATGCAGGTGATAATTGTTGTGCATGCACACTTAGTTAGAACACAGAGTGAAAATAGGTGTCCCTGACCACTCTACTTAAAAAGGCTGCTCTCTGTAGTCTCTATTTATTTTTGTAATGGTCATATTGACATACAACTCATACATTATGCAATCTAACCACCTCTATTTTGTTATATATATGTGTTAACTTATTTAAAATACAGGCTCCATGAAGATAACAACCAGGTGTCTTTTGTTCATCAGTGGACACCCAGCAGCTATCATAATGCACAATGCAGCCACTCAGTAATGATGCGGAATGGGGAAGGGAAGTGCTGGGAAGGGAAGGGCATGGTCCCTTTAAATGATAGGGAAGCTGGGAAGGGCAGGGTTCATAGCTAGGGCTCCACCCCCAGGCCTGTGCCTGTGGACCTAGGTGAGGACAGACATTTTTGTTTTCCTGCCCCAATGTTGCATTTCCCAAGACCACCCTGGCCTGCCACGCCCCCATCCTTTGCCTATAAAATCCCCCAGACCCCAGCAGGCAAACACACAGGCGGCTGGACGTGGAGAGGAGCATTTCAGCGGAGGCACACGTGGGCGGCTGGACATCTAGAGGAGCTCTGACAGGCACTGGCACACCAGCAGGCCACTCACTGGCAGAACGGCCTGGAGTTTGGCCGGGGCAGTTGGAGGAGAGCCCTGGCGGCCAAGCATCCCGACTCCAGGGGAAAACCATCTCCCTTCTGGCTCCCCCATCTGCTGAGAGCTACTTCCACTCAATGAAGCCTTGCGCTCATTCTCCAAGCCCACGTGTGATCTGATTCTTCCTGTACACCAAGTCAAGAACCCCGGGATACAGAAAGCCGTCTCTCCTTATGATAAGGCAGGGGGCGTCTAAATGAGCTATCACAAGCCACCTACTGATGGCTAAACTAAAAGAGCACCCTGTAATGCATGCCCGCTGTGGCTTCAGCTGTAAACATTCACCCCTAGACACAGCCCTGGGGCTCCCTGCCGGTCTGTATGCTCCCCTTAGAGGTTTGAGCAGCAGGGCACTGAAGAAGTGAGCCACACCCTCGTCACGTGCCCTACGAGGGGGACAAGGGAACTTTTGCCATTTCAGTAACAATATATTTTTAGTAAATTCATAATTAATGGGCAAGAACACGATGTCTAAGGCTCAGAAATTGGCTTTAATAAACCTCACGTTTTTGTGTTTTCCTCCAAAATTATAGGCAATATGTTTTAAAGAGATGGGACCTCAGTGTGGAGCCCAGGCTGAACTCCAAGCCTTGGGCTCATGGAATCTTTCCACTTTCCGCATAGCTGGGCCCACAGGCCCTTGCTGACATGCCTGGCTAACAGGCCGTTTTAAAAATCAAAAGGTAACAAACAAAGAAAGTCCTGGCCAGGCGTGGTGGTTCACACCTGTAATCCCAGTACTTTGGGAGGCCAAGGCGGGTGGATCACTTGAGGTTGGGACCAGCCTGGGCAACATGGCAAAACCCCATCTCTACTAAAAATACAAAAATTAGCCAGGTGTGGTGGTGGGCGGCTGTGATCCCAGCTACTCGGGAGGCTGAGGCAGGAGAATCACTTGAACCTGGGAGACAGGGGTTGCAGTGAGCCAAGATTGTGCCACTGCACTCCAGTCTGGGTGGCAGAGTAAGTGAGATTCTGTCAAAAAAAAAAAAAAAAAAAAAAAGTCCTTATTTGGTAGGCGTGAAACAGTATGGACCTACTCATTCTCTCAACCACTTCTCACTGTCTCACGTGCTACAGTTTGACCCCAAATCTCAGCAGAGGGGACTTTGGTGGGAAAGCCTCCCACCCTCTTTGTATGCTCAGGAAAGCAGAAGAGGTCAGATCTTTGTCTCAGAAGGGGTTTGATTTTCTGTACTTTTACTCTTCATGGTTCAGTTTGAATCAATTCAACTCAGCAAGGATTCCCTGAGTGAGGGTTATGCTAAGGCCATGAAGAAAACAAAAGTATGAGATGCCTCCTTGTCTTTCTAGCTTGCTATCTCAGTGGGACAGCAAAACATGTGTCCGAACTAGAGTTGAAGAAAAGGCAATGAGACTTAGAGCCAAGCACTCAAATTAGACTTGATGCAGAAGGAATTCAGGGGAGGAAGAGAGAATGGTGCTTTGGAAGGTCAGGAAATGCTGTGCTGAGGAGATGGGGCTTGGGCAGTGTCCGGGAAAGCAAAGCAAAGCAAAGATGAGAAGGCCTGTGCTGGGGAGGGGCCAGGCTGGGGTCGGTGAGAGGGGCATTGGGATGGGTGCTGGAGTTCTGTGTACTTGTGCTGAGGGAGAGGAGTTGCAGAAACCCAAAGGCTTTTTTGACTTCTACCTCTGTAGGAACCCCATGCTTCTCTCCCTCCTTTCAGCAATGCTCCCTACCAGGCTGTTTTGTTGTTATTTTGTTTTGTTTTGTTTTCTTTGAGACAGAGTCTGTCTCTGTCACCCAGGCTGGAGTACAGTGGTGCAGTCTCGGCTCACTGCAACCTCTGCCTCCTGGGTTCAAGCAATTCTCCTGCCTCAGCCTCTCGAGTGGCTGGGATTACAGGTGCCCAACACCACACCCGGCTAATTTTTGTATTTTTAGTAGAGACAGGGTTTCACCATGTTGCCCAGGCTGGTCTCAAACTCATGACCTCGTGATCCACCCGCCTCGGCCTCCCAAAGTGCTGGGATTACAAGCGTGAGCCATTGTGCCCAGCTGCTTCCTTGTTTTTGTTTTGTCCCTTCTATTATGGGGGAGAGAGGAAGAGCCTCGCCCACAGAGAGAGGGGCATTTCTGTGGAGCAAAGTTTGTAAATCATCTAAATCAGTCACATTCCAGAAAGAAACAGCGATAGATCCTGTCTCCCCCCACCACAAGAAGGAAACAGCCTGATAAGCACTCCGTCATGGGCTTGGCACAAGCCTATCATTTTGCATTAAACATCTAAAACCATTATTGGGTAGCTCAATGCATACCCTTTACCATTATGCTTTCTTCTCAATCATAAAGCCATTTTGCTCCTTTGGCTAAGGCAAATAAATATAAGAATCATCATTATTATCTATAAAGGGGACTAGTGTCACTATTTTAAAAGAGAGAAAGTGGCAGATTTCATGACAGCATCAGCAGAAGTCTGTGGAAAGATTCAAATCTCAAGGGAGCACTGAATTAGCTTCGTACAACCAATGAATTCTCACTATGTCTACCTTGGTGGGCACCGAGAACTTACAGTGAATATGGATTAAAAAATAGAGTTGGTTTTCTTTTCCCAGAAACAACTTGTCATAATATTTAAGTCACTTAATATTTTAAATTTGCAAAATGAGGTTCTGTAGATCCTAATGCAAGCTGCTTTCTTTAAGTAGTTTTATTCCCCCTTTCTCTGTAGAAATCTTCATTTGCCTTTGCCTTGCTGACTTTTAAACGTGTGATAAAAATCTAAGAGGGAGAGGGAGTTGTGGGCACTTAGCTCAGTAAAAACTGTTTAATCATAGAGCTTTGTTTCTCTTTTGGCTTTTGCAGAGTTGAGAGCAGTGCTGTGCAGATGGTAAGTATAGAAGCTTTGTGAATAAAAGCTGGTCATGGTTAACCCTCAGATTATAGCTCTAAGATGCTTTAAGAATGTGTTCTGGGCCCTTCGAGAGCTGTGAAATGAATATGGCCATTTATGAGGCAGTAATAAGAACCTTCAGTGATAGTTTGACTCAGAAGCTAATCTTAAGGGTTGGGAGTTTTTACCAAGCACTCATCCTTTTCCTGGACTTGTGGCTTAAAGCAACCTCTTCCTTGAATGAATCCTCCATGTTCCATTTTTCTTCTCATTATCTGTCTGGTGGTGTTATTGTTGTTGTTGTCATTCCTACTGTTCATTTCCTCTTTCACTGCAACTTTTATATTTGGTTCATCTTTACCTTCTTATTTTCACGATTTCTCTTGGACTGGCAATCACTCCATAGAAAGTCTTCACAAATCGTGTCAAGCTGTCACTATCTCCTCCTCATTCTGTTCCTTTTGCTACTTCTCACTCATTTTCTTCTTTTCAGTTTTGTAGGCTCCTACCAGTGAAAGTCTCGTCACAACTCTCTTCTCTCCAAGGTAAGTAACTGCTTTTTCTTCTTGCATGCTTTCATTCCAGAGCCATTCTCTCTGCATAACCTCTATTGATGAGCTTCATTTGCTGCTGTTTTCTTACCCTCAACCATCTCCTCCCTCAGCCACAGAAGTACAATCCATTGTTCTTTGTCTCTACCATGTACTTCTAGGATTTTTACTGCAAAATAAGGCTGTTTTATTATGCCATTCTACCCCTCGCTTTGACTATTATAGATATATTACTTAAGTGGAATAGTATAGTAGTGGTCTTTCTGTGTCTGGCTTATTTCAGTTAGCATAATGTCCTCCAGGTTCATTCATGTTGTAGTGTTGAGTATATTTGATATACAAAAATACTTTGCATATTTAATGTATATAATTTGATGAGTTCAGACATGTGCATACACCCATCATACCATCACCAAAATCAAAGTAATGTATATATACATCACCACCAAAAATTTTCCTGTGCCCCTTTGCTTTGGATGTGGGGGTATGTGTGTGGTAAAAATGCTTAACATGAGATCTACCGTGTTAACACATTTTTAAGTATGCAGATTTGTACTGTTAACTACAGGTACTACATTGTGCAACAGACTTCTAGATCTTATTCATTTTGCATAACCTGAAATTTTATACCCATTGAGGGGCAACTCCCTATTTCCCCCTTCCCCCAGCCCCTGAACAACCATTTTACTCTCGGATTCTATGAGTTTGACAATTTTAGATATATCATTTCAGTGGAATCATGCAGTATTCGTCGTTCATGTCTGGTTTATTTCATGTCTTCCTGGTTCATCCATGTTGTAGCATATGGCAGGATTTCCTTCTTTTTTAAAGCCTAAATAATATTCCATTTTATCCATATACCACATATTCTTTATTCACTCATCTGTTGATGGATATTTGGGTTGACTCCACATCTAGGCTATTGTGAATTATGCTGCAATGACTCTAGGAGTGCAAATATCTCTTTGAGATCCTGATTTCAGATTTTGGATTTATAGAGCCAGGAGTGAAAAGCTTCTGCACAGCAAGGAAAACTGTCCACAGGCTGAGAAGGAAACTCAAAGAATGGGAGAAAATATTTGAAAACCATATATCTGATAAGGGGTTAGTCTCTGAAATATATAAGGAACTTCCTCAACAAAATAGCAAAAAAAAAAAAAAAAAGAGAGAGAGAGAAAGAAAGAAAGGAGAGGAGAAAACCCATCAAAATCCAAATAACCAGTTTTTAAAAATGGATAAAGGATTTGAATAGACATTTCCCAAAGAACAGATACAAATAACCAACAGGTATATGAAAAGGTGCTCAACATCAATAATCATCAAGGAAATGCAAATTAAAACTGAAATGAGATATCCCCTCATACCTGTTAGGATTTTAGAACCCTTGTCCACTGTTGGTGGGAATGTAAAATGGCACAGCCACTCTGAAAAACATTATGAAGGTTCCTAAAAAAATTAAAAATAGAACTATTATATGATCTAAAGTAGACCTTCTGAATATGCATCCAGAACTTTCCAGAGGAACGGCTGTCAGTGAGGGCATTGCATTCCTCACCAAAAGCTCATCCTTGGAAAAGGCATAGCTATCACCTGCTTTTCAAACCAAACCAAAGATTCAACAACCACCAAATTGCACATTTTACTTAACTGGTAAATTTGTAAAGCTAATCTCCATCATGGGAACTTTGAATCCCAAGGGACCTCAGTCATCATTCATTTAATCCTGGTGTTTGTGAACTTTTTCTTTTTTAAGTCAAAATCCCTCTTTGACCAAAGAAAATATTACAGAATGAACATGTCCGATTAAAATAGAACTGCCTTGGCTAGCTCTTCTGTGCTTATCCTATAGCCCCACCTCACCGCGGAAGCCTTGAGGAGGTTGTCCAACTCTTCCAACTCACAAATGAGGAAACTGAGGCTCAAGATCAAGGAGCTAAAAGCAGAAGGGCTCAACATTTCACAGTCTTCCTTTTCAAATAAGTAGAAACGTAGGCACATGCTGACTATAACCAGAGGGTTGAAAACTTTGCTTAGCAATGTCAAAAGTAGAGAAGCTAAGGTTTAGTATATCTAAAATGAGACTCATTTAAAAGGACTATGCTAGCAACCAGAAGCATTTAATTAGTTTTAAAAATGTGTTTGCATTTTTAGTCTTTGGGAGGAACCCTGGGTTAACTTTTAAGACTCACATCTATTTAAAAGTCATCCAGAAAAGTTTGGACTGATTATTCTTTTTCCTTTCAATAAATCTTCCCTAATAAGCAAAGGCTTCAGAACAATTCTGTCCATCAGACTTTTAAGAAAGCAGTTATAGCATCTACATATTTAAAAAGTCATTATTAAGAAAATTTGTTGTGAGCATTTGAAGAATAGGAGCTTCTTGAATCTGGTCCTTCCTATTTTGCTTTTTCTCTTCCTAAGAGTGAAGGCAGCTTCACAGGGGAATCAGACAGAGACCTTTTAGGCAGAATATCTGGGGAAGGGAAGAGAAAGACGGGGCCAAACATCTGCCTTGATTATAATAAGGACTGTGTCTATTCATGGACTGGCTGCTTTTCAAAAAATTATTAAGAAAATTCCTTCCACCCCCACCTGAGTTGTTAAACATTCATTTAAATGATATTTCTTGAATATTTTGAATATCTATAGTATACAATGTAGATATTAGGAATATGCCCTTTTATAGAAAATAAGAACATTTACTGGGAATTAGCACAGTTTATTAAAGATAGTAAGTGGAAGGTAACACCCAAACTACTGAATCATGGGCAATTGTGGTTCTTGTGTTTGCTTTTCTGTTGTTCTGTTAATGATCAGAGGAAATTGTTTCCTTTCCTTTCCTGAGATTTATCTGGTCACAATCTAGAGGGTAAACTAAAGGTGATACTTGAAGGTAGAAGTGCACCTTCTAACAAGAGTCCTAAAACATCAGGACCTGGGCATTTGGTAGGGATAACATGTAAGTTGTTTTAGATATCTCGATACTCCCAACATGCCAGCTAATGATGATCTAATTTTCACTACCTTAGATAAGACGTGGTAAAAAAAAATCAAGAAAGAAAAGTCCTTTTTATCCCCTTTTATGCACAATTGAATGGGTTCTTGACTGGAAGTGTCTGTAGGCAGAGAATCATTCAACATGCTTAGCAACCACCTGTGTAAAAATATGTAGTTGATTTTACAAAGCTCTTAACTAAGCCTTGGAAACTGGAGGGACATTTAATACGCTCTCTGGGAGAGGAGATTCTGTGGTGCTAAGAGTAAGATATTACAGTTTCCTCAACAAAGAAAAAATATGCACATACACCTGTGAGGCTGAGTGGAAATCACTTACTGGGGCCATAAAACTGCACTTTACAGTCGAACTGTTTACCTTAAGGTAACTGTCAGCTCTGATGTGCCTCCTTGGAGCTGATATTCCTGTGTGGGTTGGAGCTCATTTCAGCCCTGATATAATTTAAATAGCAATTTCTTCTTGTCAGCAGCATCGGAAGCCCCAGGGAGATGTGGATCAGTGATTCATGGAGTGCCAAGACCAAGGAGGTGATGGGGATCCCAAATGTTTATAAAACCACTTTTTGTTCAACTTCAGATTAGCCCTACATATTTTTAGTTGTTGGAGAGAATTCCGCTAATAAGCTCCCAGATAAGCATATGCAGTAAACACACAATAAATGTTTTCCTTGGGAAAAATAATCTTGACTTAAAATGAAACAAGATGGAGTGTGTATGGTTGAGGGAGGAATGGGGTTGGAGGTTGAATTGTGTTTTCAAACCCACAAAGAAAGCTTGCTTCATAGTCAATATTCGTCTTTTGATGCATACATTATGTAAGTCTTGCTCATCACATGTTATCTCAGGCACACTCTTTTTCTTTTTTTTTATTTCAAATTGTATTTTAGATTCAGGGAATACATGTGTGGGTTTGTGTGATGCTGAGGTTTGGGGTACAATTGATCCTGTCACCCAGGTAGTGAACATAGTACCTGAAAGGTAGTTTTTCCATCCTTAGTTCTCTCCTTCCCTCCCCCATCTAGTAGTCTTCAGTGTCTATTGTTGTCATCTTTATGTCCGTGAATACCCAATATTTAGCGCCCACTTATTGGAAAGAATATGCAGTATTTGGTTTTCTGTTCCTGCATTAATTTGCTTAAGATAATGGCCTCTAACTGCATCCATGTTGCTGCAAAGGAGATAATTTTATTTTATGGCTCTAGTATTCCATGGTGTACCACATTTTCTTTATCCGATCCACTGCTGATGGGCACCTAGGTTGATTCCATGTCTGTGCTATTGCAAATAGTGCAGTGGTGAGCATATGAGGGTCTTTTTGGTAGAACGATTTATTTTCCTTTGGGTATATACCTGCAATGGGATTGCTGGGTCAAATGGTAGTTTTTTTAAGTCCTTTGAGAAATTTCCAAACTGCTTTCCACAGTAGCCAAACTAATTTACACTCCCACCAAGTGTACAAAGGTTGCTTTTCTCTGCAACCTCACCAGAATCTTATTTTTTTTACTTTTTAATAATAACCATTCTGACTGGTGTGAGATGGTATCTCATTGTGGTTTTGATTTGCATTTCTCTGATGATTAGTGATGTTGAGCATTTTTTGATATGTTTGTTGGTTGCTTGTATGTCGCCTTTTGAGAAGTGTCTGTTCATATCCTTCGCCCACTTTTTAAATGGGGTTGTTTTTGGCTTGTTGAATTAAGTTCCTTATAGATTCTGGATGTTAGACCTTTGTTGAATGCAGAATATGCAAATATTTTCCCCCATTCTGTAGGTTGTCTGTTTGCTCTGTTGACAGTTTCCTTTGCTGCACAGAGCCCATTAGTTTAATTAAATACCATTAATCAAGTTTTGTTTTTGTTGCAGTTGCTTTTGAGGACTTAGTCATAAATTCTTCGCCAAGGTCAATGTTTAGAATGATATTTTCTAGGTTTTCTTTTAGGATTTTTACAGTTTAAGTCTTACATTTAAGTCTTTAATCCATCTTGAGTTAATTTTTATATATGGTGAAAGGTAGGGTCCAGTTTCATTCTTCTGCATGTGGCTAGCCAGCTATCTCAGCACAATTTATTGAATCAGGAATCCCCTTGCCATTGCTCATTTCTGCCAACTTTGTCGAAGATCAAATGACTGTAGGTGTGTGACTTTATTTATGGGTTCACTATTCTGTTCCATTGGTCTATGTTTCTATTTATGTACCAGTACTGTGCTGTTTTGGTCACTGTAGACCTGTAATATGGTTTGAAGTTGTGCAATATGATGTCAGGTGCAATTTAAATGATAGCTTCACATTTGTAAATGAGCTCTGGTAGATTAAAAACATTTACTTCAAAATTCCTGAAAAAGACTCAAATTTGCTTTTCTTTTTCTTTTTTTTTTTTTTTTGATAGATGGGATCTTGATATATTGCCCAGGGCTCAAACTGTCCTGAGTAGCTTTTAAGAGGAAGCTATGGAGGCAGGGAGTGGGCTCCAGGCCTGGTTCTTAGGCCAGTTGTGTGGTTTCTCTGAAGAAGCTGTGAGAAGGCAGGTGGTGTGGCTCTCGTAAATCAAGGCATTCAAATCAGTGCAATTACTTGTTAGAATGATGGGCTGGGTGTGGTGGCTCACGCCTGTAATCCCAGCACTTTGGGAGGCTGAGGTGAGTGGATCACTTGAGCCCAGGAGTTCAGGACCAGCCTGGCCTACATGGGAAACTCCATCTCTAATAAAAATACAAAAATTAGCTGGGTGTGATGGCGCACGCCTGTAGTCTCAACTATTTGGGAGGCTGAGGCATATGAATCACTTGAATCCAGGAGGCAGAGGCTGCAGTGAGCTGAGATTGTGCCACTGCACTCTAGCCTGAGTGACAGAGTGAGACTTTGTCTCAAAAAAAAAAAAAAAAAAAAAAAAAGATGGAGAAATGCCAGAATAATAACCACTGAGGCATTTTTCTCATCTGAGGCGTCACACCCATGTGGTTGTGCCCTCAATTCTGGGGTTCTGTAGATGTGTTGTTAGCAGGCTTCTTTCTTTTATTAAGGCTAGGATATCCCCTTAATTCATTTTAGCTCTGGCCTTTACTTTTTTCACAGGATACTTCCTGAATGGAAGCCATTCTGCAAAGCAGCCACTCTGGACCTGTCCTGCTTGGGTGGGAAGTTCAGCCAGCTTGCTGCTTCTCAGCCTCCAGGGGCATAGGCCTGAGTAGGGTAGAAGGGCAGGCCATCAGCTTGAATCAGGTTGGGCTTGGGAGAGAAAGCAGAGGCCCTGCCCAGAATCTCTTCTGCCTCCTTCCAGGGGGATGAGACAGCTGGGTAGGTGCCCACCACTCTTACTGGTCAGAAGCTCTGCCACATTTTCTTCCCTAGACTACGAGGTCCTGGGAGGCAGGGGCTGTGCTTTATGTGCCTACTGTAGGTCCCCTTGGAACTCAACACGGTGCTGGGTTCAAGGGGGAGTGTCAGAAAAAGTCTGTTTGTTGAGCAGAATTAAGCACAGGTTGCGTATACTGCAAAGCTGTGTTCTAAACTGGGCAGTGCTTAGAGAAGGCAGAATTAGGGCAGTAACACAGAAGAAAGCCCTGGAACCAAATTGCCTTGGTTGAGCTATGTAACTCTGAGTAAGATGCTCAATTCCTCTGTGCCTCAGTTGGTTTTTGCATTAGTCAAACAGGGACAGTGATAGCATTAAATGGGTTAATATATGTAAAGGGCTTAGAACAGTGTTTCAGAACAGTGAAAACTGCTGAGTAAATGCTAGCTATTATTTTTAATCTTCAGACTGGACTTCAGACTGAAGTTCTGGGGTCTTCAGGTCTTCCTTTTGTGCCTAGTGTATTGACGTGTAGCATGTAGTATGTATGTATTCCCTACTTTGTTCCAGAAATAATTTAAGATGACATTTATGTCCTGTCTTAAAGGATACATTTCCATAAAGCACCTATAATCATCTAGAGTTGGAGGACTGATCTGATGACTCATCCCAGTGTACCCAAATCATGGGCCAAACCAACCCATCCTTTTGTTCTCTGAGGAGTTTTAGTATCTAGAAGGCAGTGCCTGGGAAGCTGAACACTCTTATGCAGTGGCGTTATTGAGGGTTTTCATACTACTCAATTACAGGCAGAATTATCCTCTGGCTCAGGTCACTTGGAGAAAATTCCGTGGCACAGAGATATAAAACTGTATTTATTTTCCAAGGATGGAGGTCTTCTTAAAAAATCTGCTTACCTAATATATATATTTTTTCTTTTTAAATAAAATGCTCTCTGCCCATCTGGGTAATCTGGTTTACTGAAAATGGAGGCTATTTAGTTTGCCTCTAAATGGATCCTTTCTTCTAAGGACCCCAAAGGGTTTGGGAAGATGAACTCTTGCCAGAGGTGGTAGGGCTCTTACTTGAATAATGTCTGAGGGCAAGAGGGGGGTCCATACAGGTCTCAACAACTGTCCTCAACTTAATAAAGTAGAGCCAGCATTAACAATAGTACTAATTCAATTTTTAAAAGTTATATCAATAAGAAAATCAATCTTGATATCTTACTACATGAGTAAGACTCTGTGCTCACAGCTGTGGGTGATAGACCATGTCCTCAAGGATCATACATTTAGCATAAATGCTCTCTTTGTAAAAATTATCTAAGTGAATAGTGAGTTAGCACTCTGAAATCTGTGCTGTCAATGTCCTGTTGCAAATCCGGGTGAATACGGAGGTTGACATAGTGAGGTGAGAGACCATCAGTGAAAACATCAAGCAGATTCTATCTGCAGCACAAGTAAATGTATTATCATATTTGGAATGCAACTGGCTGAGGCTTGCACTATCAAATGTTCAAGTTCTCTGGTCCAAATAGTTTAAGTTGGATGGCTTTAATTCAAAAGGCTCCCTTGCTTCTTTTAATTAGGTAGAAACAGAATTTAAGATGATTTATTCACTGATTGTTAACCAAGGAAGATGGCCCAAAGCACCACTCAGTCCCCAAGAATTTCTCAAGTGCTCTTTTCTGGCTGTGAAAACAGTGTTTCACATCCAGGAAAAATATAGAGGGCTTATTTAGGGAAAATGATGCCGAGAAACTGTCAACTTTGTATCATCATAAACTATATAGAATATGAAAACAAACTGTCTAAATGTGATTATATGCATTCTTTGGTATGTGCATGTATAGATCTGTGTGTAATCAGGGGACCTCCATCCCTAAACCAGCCTTTCATTAGACAGTCTTGAAGAATAAAGCCTGTGGGGGAGGAGGGGAAAGGGGAGAGAAGAGGAAAAGAGTGAGGGTAAAGGAGACAAGGTGTGTGTGCACGTGTGCACTTAGGTGGCCTGCCCTGCAGGGAGCCACTCATGCACACTGAGTTGGAACAGTGCCTCTTGGCTGTGCCTTCTCACTCCTTCCCTGGAGTGCACAACTTTTAGTTCCCCCATCTTGGAGTGAGAAAGGGGTAAGTGACAGTAAAGTGAGTTAAAGCTAGGCTAGCAACAGCCCTGTCCTCCCATCTGGAATGTGGGAAAACTCAAGGAGGAAGATCTGATGGGGGAGCCCAAAGGAGAGAAGGGAAGAGAGAACAAAGGGGGTAGAATTGGTCATTTGCTCATGCCTGCATTTATTAATTCAATCCAAGTCCTATAGCAAACCCTGCATTAAGGTGTGGCAATCCAAAGTCAATTTACTTGTTTATGCATTCATTCATTCAACATATATTTGTTAAATTGCCAGTATGTTTCAGATGCTATTTTGGACACTGGGATTCAGTTATGAACAAGACAGGAAGGATTGCTCTCATGGAGTCTGCCTAATGGAATTTAGGGTGAGAGACAGACAAGCCAACAGGCAGATCTGACATACAGGATGTGCACCTATTCAGCCTAGGGGTTTAGAGAAAGCTTTCAGGAAGAAACTGAATTAAGATGGAATGGATGAGAGGGTAGGCAGGTGAGACTATTTTCAAGCTAGATCTTCGGAAGAGACCCTGATATATTTCTTCTAGAGCCTTGCACACCACTTATATTTCTTCTTAGCATAGAACATTTGGAAACTATTTAGACTGAGCTAGTGCAATTTTCATTCTATGCCTTTTGCAATTTAATAATATTATCCCTTTCTTTCTAAAAAGAAAATATGTCCTATATGCTCAAATATACATCATTGTTTTTAAAATTTGGGAAGAATTTTGGAAGCAATGGACCCAAGAATGTAGAGAAGGTTCCTTCTACTTCATAAAATATGATATTTGTTCTTAATGAACTTGTGTCTAAGTACCAGATACGGTTAGGGAGGTGAAGATAGAAGAAGAGTTGCGTGCCATAAGTGGGAGTGTCACTTGGCACAGCCTTTTCAGGGAGCAACCTGGCAGGACTCAGTTACATTAACGCATTCCACTCCTGAGGATGTGTTCCAAATACATTCTCACAAGTGTCCATAAAGAGACATGTGCAGTGCTATGTGTGGTTGAAGGTGGGTGGAGGCAGTCACTGCTCCATCACCACCCGGGTGCGATGTGGTGGCTGTGCACCATGAAGTGCTATGCAGCTGGTGGAAGCAACAGACAGGGCATTAAAATTGAGATGCTGAGTGACAATTATAAGTAACATGAGGTTTACAATATCACTCAGATAAATTAAAAGACATATACAGAGAAGTACCTTATGAAATTTATAA
Organism: Theropithecus gelada; assembly: GCF_003255815.1. Classification (NCBI taxonomy): domain Eukaryota; kingdom Metazoa; phylum Chordata; class Mammalia; order Primates; family Cercopithecidae; genus Theropithecus; species Theropithecus gelada. The sequence continues at coordinate 150,980,342 of NC_037672.1, forward strand.
GAACATACATAACAAGATGTGTATTAAACATTAGAATGGTTAACTGGGGTGAGTAGGGGAGAAGGAAAAGGGAATGGGAGACAAGGGATAACTAATAATTAACCGACTAACTGAGAGAGCAGCCTTCCTTGGATCCGTGTAGAGAATGCACCATAAACTAAAAGGTGTAATTAGTCTTTCTGAGGTTCCCTAGAAAAGGAAGGAAGAAAGGAGGGAGGTGGGTGGAGCAGGAAGGGTGAAAGGAAAGAGGGCATCTCCCAACGTGCAAGGCCATTCTCCAACCTCCCTCTCCTTTGCCATCCTAGGAAGGAAGCTGCTGCCCCATGTTCCCACCCAGCTGCAGAGCAGGGCAGTAGAGAAGAGTTAAAACTAACTATCCAATACTGAAGAGCCTGTCAAGATTTACAAGACAGAACAGGGAGCTTGGGGTTTAGTACGCCTAACAGAGAAAAGAAGAAACTTTAGGGAGAATAAGGAGTTAAGGGTGTTGAGAATGGGGGAAGGGGAGTGGAGAGGATAGCAGTGTGGGAAGGGAAAAGGGGTCCTTCTGGAGTCCATCCACTTCACCACCCTATTCCAGGAGAGCTGGCCTGGGGAGAAGGGTGGTGGTGTCCATCATTCAGGGTAAATAATCACTGTCTTTCTGGTCCTTGTACTCCCCAAGCATCAGCTCAACAAAACCAGGATGCCCCATCTTCTCATGAGTCTTTCTAAGCAGCTTGAGGGGTATCTCTGCCATGGAAGAAGATCCCTCAAGCCCAGTTTCATGAAGAACTTTCTCTGGGCTCCAAGAAGGGGAGGAACAGACAGCTCTGTACACCAGCGTGTATAGACAGTGTCTGTTTCACCAGGGGGAGTCCTATCTGAAGGTCATATTATTTGACAATTTGATGAGAAATCCTCAAATCACTAATATGAGAAGGGTTGTTAGTGACTACTTCTGACATTTTCTAGCTGAGAAAGCTGAGGATCAGTAGATTCAAAAGCCCTAATTTCTCTTTCCCTCTGGCACTGCCTAGACCTGACATTGGGATATTCTTACTATGAAAGTCAATATTGAGGGGCAGAGGAGAGATTCCAATCTGAAGAGAGTGAGCAGTAGGAAAAGGAAAGTGCCTGGGCTTCCAAGATTCTGTTTATAGAAAATTATTTTTATTGCTTTTAAGAGAGCAAACACTAAAAATATTTGACATATCAGCACATTCAATCTTAAATTGATTATTTTTCAAGGTTTTCCATACACCACCAAGAATGAATTAAATTTCTATTCCTAAAAACATCTGACAGAAGAAATTCATACCTGACATATCATGTAATGAAAAAGAACATGAGCATGGCCTGTGTTCCTTTTTCCTGCAGAAGAAAAAGAAAATTTTCTTAAGAAATATTTCACCCAGGTGTGGTGGCTGGGGAGCGCTTTGGGAGGCCGAAGTGAGCAGATTGCTTGAGTACAGGAGTTCGAGACCAGCCTGGGCAAATAAAAAAAAGAAAGAAAGAAAGAAGGAAAGAGAGAGAGAGAGAGAGAGAGAGAGAAGGAAAGGAAAGAAAAGAAAGAAAGAAAGAAAAGAAAAGAAAAGAAATAAAGAAAATTAGCTGGGCATGGTGGTGGGCACCTGTGGTCCCAGCTACTCAGGAGGCTGAGGTGAGATAACTTGAGCCAAGGAGGTGGAGGCTGCAGTGAGCTGTGATCGTGCCACTGCATTTTAGTTGGGGCTACAGAGCTGACTCTCTCTCTCTCTCTATATATATATATATATGTGTGTGTGTGTAGATATGTATATATATTCCTTGGGATCTTTGAATTCAAACATCTGCGAGCAGCTCATTTTTATAATTGGGAAAGTTGTTTTTCACCCCTGTCCTCTGCCTCACCACTTCCTGTTCTTTCACTTCCAGAGGCATGGAATAGCTAGCTCCCAAAATGGTTAACCAAATCCATCTTATCCTACCTGTTTTCATTTTCCTATTTGTGGATTCTTTTTTTCCTTTCATAGTTAGCTCAGTAAAGCATTTGCTTTTAATAAGAAAAATAGTTGCTTAAATACTTTTTTTTTTTTTTTTTGCCAAAACTTACAAGTTTATTTCTGGCATTTGCTTCTAGCAGAGTTCATTAATTTACTATTGTCAGATTAATAGCCTTTTAATTAGCAGTTATTAATATAAAATGCAATCTTTATCCTCTCATCCAAGAAAAGAGAAAAACTCATATATTTCATTTGTGTTTTTTGGCCCTTTGCCATTTTGGTAGCAAAGAAAAAAATAAATGTATATATTATAGTAAACACACATTTGTTGCATTACATTCTGGTGTATACCATCGGTATTTGTCTGTGTATGCGAGAAAATTATATATTGTTCACCTGGGTAGCAATTTGTGTTCTGGCAAATCTTTATTTGCTCTCAGGGGATCCTATTTAATATAATTACATTTAATTGATATTTGCGGTGGTGGATTAAGGAAAAAGGAACCGTCATTTAATATGCTTCAGGATTTTATGGGTCTTGTGTTTCTTGGCTTGGTTTTCAAAATACATGTAACCACATTTTTTAAAGCTAGGTACTTAGATAAATTCAGTCATTATTAAAATAGTGCACCAAAAGGGGTGATTGGAGTTTAGAACTATCTAACATCTTTCTGGTGAAACAGTGAAGAAAGAATTAAATCCTTCTCCTCCCAAGTGTTCTCTTATATAATTGTGTTGTCTAAAGGTTTATATGATTAAAACATGTTGCTCATGGTTTAGCTGACAGTTTGGCTCCCATCCAACCACATAGGAAAAGAATCGTTAGCTGTTGGGAGGATTAGCACACTGACTTTTCCACCTTCCTTACGTTCTCAACTGTGAATTTAGTTTTCTACTTATGTCAAATTGCAACAGAATTTTTCCATTCTTTGTTGCCTGTCAATGTGCAACGTGCAATGGTTGATTTATTTAATAGATGGTTCTAGGTAACAGTTAAGGCTGCCATATATGTAAAAGCTGGCAAAACAGTAATTGGTGTCTGTATCACTGTTTTATTCATGAAGTTATTTTATTTTAATTCATTTTATAATATAAGCACTCCTAGTGAGCAAAGCAGCCACCAGTTAAATAAACAATTATGTATAAAATGTAACAGAGGACAGTTAATGTTGATGTATGACAGGCTTTGGACACACTCAGACCTGAAGACAAAATCAGGTTAGAGCAGCAACTGGAAAGATTAGTGTATTTACATCTGAGCATATTAATTTCACTCGCAATAGGAGAAATAATTATTAACTAATACCCTATGAGACACAATTTTTTTTTCTGATTTTCAAGGAAAGGATGTCATTTATAAATGACAAGAGTCTTAGAAAAGTCCTAGAAAAAGCTCATTTCACCCAAAATGAGCATGTAATTTCCCTTGTTTTTCTCTAAGAGCACTGCCTTCATTATCTTGAGATAATTATCAGAGCCATTTCCCCAATAAAAACGTCCAGTTGCTCTGTCTTCTTGTTTCTCCCTTTGTACCCATAAAAATGCATAAGTGAGAGATTTCCACCTAATATCTCCAAGGCAGTTACGGGTATCCATTCATCATTCTCTTCCTAAGATTCCATTTGCCAAAAAGTTCAGGGAACACTAGTTCTCAAGCTGAGTACTATAATTCTAACCCAAGTGGCTGGGAGACAGCATCAGGCCTCCTGCATGTGAGAAGAGCTGGAGACGGTGAGCTGGGGGATGTGGGTTTCTGACTCCTGATATATCTGGACTTTACCTTCCATCTCTGTAGAATAAGGAAATGCTCAGAGGATCTCTGTGAGCCCTTCCAGCTCTACATTTACTTGGATCTTATTTATTTTGTTACTTCTTTAGTTGTCATGTATACAGATCTCTAGTTTTTATATAGTTTCTACATATAAACTAATAATTATCCATTTTCTGGGAAAGACTTAGTTTTCTATTCGTTCTTTGTTCTCAGGAGGCAGCCAAAATTTCCCAAGCTGAGATCACGAAGCGCATCATTAAATATCAAATTGCCCACCCCTTCCCCACCACGTACCACCCATTTTCACAGGTGAAGAAACTGAGGCCTAGAGAAGTCAGGTGACTGACACAGTGTCAGGAACTAGACCTACTGCCCCAGGTGAGAGGCTTCCTGCTAGCCAGCTGTGCTGTAATTATTTAGTGTTGGACCATTTCGTTTGGCACACAGTAATCCTAGAAGCAGGATAAGTCAACTCCTGGTCTTGTATTTGGGTTGTTGGATGTTGTGAGCACTTTTGAGAATTTTTGTGGGGACAGGGAGGGAGCAAGTGGGGAAGGGAAGAGGGAGAGAGAGAGAGACAGAGACACAAGGAGATTTTTGTTTCCATTGAAGAAGATAAAGATTCTTTTTCCTTTGATGGAAAGAGACTCATCTTTGGAGACATGAGATTATATTTCCTACTTCCTTTTCCCTTGCAGGGCTAGTGCGTTCACTAAGAAATCAGTGTCCAAGAGATTAGGGCAGTGTCAAACTGTTACTTAGAATTCCCAGGTGGAATAACTTTCTTGAAAGCAGTGTGAGGTAGGTTTATGTATGAAATTCCTGGACTGTCATGTCATTTTGCATTAAACCATCAATTTCTTGGTCTGAGATGACAAACACATGACACATCCAAATAATTTTTCTGTCAAGTCTATTCAGACAAAGAACAGAGATGAGGTATGAGAAAGCAAGTTCAAGGAGACGAAGTTCCTTCTGATGGATGGAATAGAACATTTTCTCCCTGTTTTTAATTTGAGGTTTTGAAACTATGGCTCTTCACTCTGGAAACTGACAAGTTCCCAGGCTTGGAGTGATGCTGTTTAACATAATGAAGGGTGACAGGGTAACAAGGGTATACTCAGGCAGAGGTTTCAAAAGCCATAGGGTTCATAGGCTCACAGGCAAGAGAGAAGAATCACCTGAATTTAACAAAATACAGTTTTGGATGAAGACTGTCTCTTGGGCTGATATGGACATGAGATGAGTTTCTGTTCTCCCTACTCCAATAACCTATCCTATGAGTTGGGATCACTTGACTTTAAGCATGAAAAAGGCACAGATACAAATAGAAATAAAGCTGGAATAATTTTGAGGATCACGGAAACACCTTTGCCTCGCTGAGAGAAAATCAAATGGTGCCTGAGAGTCCACCCACCCAAAATGAGAATTACAATATCATGCTGACCAGAGAGCTTTTTAGGAGGGCTAAATATGTTTCTGTCAAAAAAACACAGGGCTTTGAAGTTCCTGTTCCATTTTTTTTTTTTTTTTTGAGACAGAGTCTCCTCTGTCACCCAGGCTGGAGTGCAGCGGCACGATCTCAGCTCATTGCAACCTCCACCTCCCAGGCTCAAGCGATTCTCCTGCCTCAGCCTCCTGAGTAGTTGGGACTACAGGCATGTGCCACCACGCCCGGCTAAGTTTTTATATTTTTGGTAGAGACGAGGTTTCACCATGTTGGCAATGGCTGGTCTTGAACTCCTGACTTCAAGTGATCCAACAGCCTCAGCCTCCCAAAGTGATGAAATTACAGGCGTGAGCCACTGCGCGTGGCTCGTGTTCCGTCTTTTACAGACAACATGATCTTGGAGAAGTTACTATTCTCTTCTGAGCCTTAAGGTCCTCATCTTGAAAATGAGAATTAAAAACCTAGGGCCTCACATAATTGTTGTAAAAATGATGACAATCATTTAGTGGGTGCTTCCCACATGTCAGACACTGAGTAAAGCTGTTTGTGCCTATTATCTAATTTAGTCCTCAACATAGCCCCAAGAGATAAATATTATTAACCTTGTATCATAGATGTGTAAACTGAGGCTTAGGGGTTGCCTAGGTTCACCTGATTACGAAGTAAAAGATTTGGATTTGAGCCTCAGTCCGTCTGATGCCATGACTGACACTCTTAACTATGAGTCTTGTAAAAAGAAGTTCTTTGTGAGATGCAGGCCATTATACAACAGTTAGTAGTTCTTGTAATGACTTTAAAGTAATCTTGTAAGGTAACTTCAGTTACTTTACTCATTCTCCTTAGACTACAAGCACCATTTATTTGGCAACTAGCATTAAAAAAAAAAAAAAAAAAACCTACCATTAATAAATATTGAGTGCCTATGCTGGGCCAGGCCCTGTTTTTTTTTTTTTTTTTTTTGAGACGGAGTCTCGCTCTGCCGCCCAGGCTGGAGTGCAGTGGCCAGATCTCAGCTCACTGCAAGCTCCGCCTCCCGGGTTCCCGCCATTCTCCTGCCTCAGCCTCCCGAGTAGCTGGGACTACAGGCGCCCGCCACCGCGCCCGGCTAGTTTTTTGTATTTTTTAGTAGAGACGGGGTTTCACCGTGTCAGCCAGGATGGTCTCCATCTCCTGACCTCGTGAGCCGCCCATCTCGGCCTCCCAAAGTACTGGGATTACAGGCTTGAGCCACCGCGCCCGGCCAGGCCCTGTTTTAAGACCTTGAAATGTTTTGACTTATTCACTCCTCACAACGGCTTTATGAGGTAGGTGCCATTATTATCCCCATTTCACTGATGTGGAAATAAGAACGCTGAGACTTTGAATAACTTGGCCAAAGCCCCGTTGGTGGTAAGTGGCAGAGCTGGGATTTAACTCAAGGCGGTTGTAGAACTGAAGTGTGTATTGTTTCCTCAAGTGAAGCATAGCTCTAGAAATTGGCAGAGTGAAATCACCAATTGAGTTCTTGCTTATCTCTCTTGGGAACCAGAGTGGGTGCTGATGATGCAGGGCTGATAGTGGGAGCCCTTGTGTGTATCCCCGTTTTTCTGGGACACCTGGCCATGGGAACTGTGGCTTTTCCCTCCAATGGTCTCCTGAGTATTCCTCCAACCCTTATTAATCACAGGATTCTTAAAATATCCCCAATTACAGTTGGACCCAGGCAGCCCCAATTGTTATGATGACCCCTGACTGTTTGGGGTCATTCCCCAGCCTGGATCTTGCCTTCATAAGCCGTATAATTGGGAGCATGACTAGAACAGTAGGGAGGTTGTGAGAAGGTGTACCCAGTTCATAGAGCCTATGTCTCTGGTCTCTGTAATGTTCTGTGATGCACATGGAAGGAGTCCCAAAACTCTAGAAAGCAATTAAAATTATATTTCCTAACAATCAGTGTTCTCAATCCTAAATGAGAATTTGCCTATTTTAAGTTATCCTAATCCAAAAATGAACTTATTGCAGGGCTGCTGGGTAGTTCACAGAAGGGTGGGAAGGCCAGCAAAACTGACTCAGAAATGGAAAAGGAAGCACAAAGGGATGCACGTAGAGATGGGCTGGTCAGGAGCCACAGCCACTGCTGGAGGACACTAGACCCCAGGCCACTGCTCTACCAAACGGAATTCTGCAACTGCCCTAGTTTGTTTGCTTGTTTGTTTTATCACTTCTTCAGATGTAAAGTCCTGGGCTAGATAACCAATTTGCAATTTTCTCCTCAGCTCAAGAAACACTGGCTTAGGCAGGAGGAGTAGTGCTCTTATTCATAGATTGCTTGGATGGAACCTTACCTGTTGTTCTCTCCCTGGAACTAAGAAACAGACAGTCCCCTGTAAAGTGCTCCAGTGTCTTTGGCATTCTGGCGGGAGCATGGCCTGAGGTATCTCAAGGGGAAGCAAGTTAATATGAAGTACAGTCCATAAAATGCACAATTTATTTCTATATATTCATTTGCATCTGGTGCACACACAGCTGTTAAATATATTCCCAAAGAAGAGAAACATTATCCATTTCCATAATTTTTGAATTATAGAAATATTTAGTAAAACTGAAAATACAGCGAGCTTTTATAGGCCGTTATGCTGATTGAAAGGCCCTGACAACTTCTCATAGTTCACAATCATGGGAAACAGATGTGCAGATCTCCTTGCGGGAGCAAAGATGTGAGAGCATTGCGGGGACTGGGGGGAGAAGCTTTCTGTGAGATTTCAGAAGGTACTGAGACCAAGAAAGGACCTCAGGGATCAAGAGGAAAGATTTTCAGCTTAAGACACGTTATCAATAGGCCCCAAAGCGGGAGAGGCGGTCCCAACAATGCATTCTAGACCAGCAAGCCTGGAGAGATGTGACCAGCCTGATGGTCTAGCAAAACGTGTTCCCTGCACAAGACCAGAGTGGGGAGGCTTCCAAGATTGTTTCAGGAATGTGACTATTTTTTCAGCAAGCTTTCTGTGCTGTGTCACATTTATGAAAAGAAACACATTTTCCTAATTTGTCTTCTTTGTAGGAAGAAAGGCAACATGACAAAGAGGGACCACATGGTTTAGTCAGAAGCCAGAAGACATGTTCGAGAACTGGGCCCACCACTGACTGGCTGTGTTGGTCTTGGGCATATTGTGGCAATTTTTCTGAGTCTCAGATCTTCATTTATCTCACAGGATTAAGTTAGATGAATTAAAAAATGCCCATGCAACTTAAAGCAATCTTCAATTGGGAGGTGTGATTCATAAATGGAAATGTGGCCAGTCATAATTTAAGTATAATTTGGAATATAGTTTCTCCTAAAGTTCAAGTTAAAAACTCAGTAGACACACAGAATACACAATGGATCAGTGTATTGATCCATAAGACCTCAAATGATAGTAAGCATGGGACGTTTGTAGTGATGATGGGATGACCACACGTCTGTGTTATCCCCTCCTGAAACCTCAATTAAATAACAGTTTTTATCATTTAATTGAGATTTTAAAAAAGGATTTGTTAAAGGCATATGATCACAAGGAAGGGAAGAATAGTGGGGAGAAAACAACAATAAAACTTAGGAATATGGAAAGCAATTGAGTGAGTGGTAAAGGATTTATAGAAAAGGGAATATTAATAGGTAACAGGGAAATCTAGGCACCGGCAAAACCTAGACTGCAGAGTCCTCCAGTGCCTTAGGAACCGACAACACAGGGTACCTCTGAAGTGAGAGTGCAATGCATCTAAAACATGGAAGATTGGCTGAGAGTCTGTTTAAAAAGCCATTGACCTCTGTGTTCTTTCTCCCACCACACTCAGCCAGAATACTGTCCTTCTCCTACCCAACCAAAGATGGGGGATCTCTGGGGAGAGTAAAACAGAGGGTATCTGGCACAATTGAGAATTAAGTGAATGATGTGTACTTTGTAGTGAGGACTCAGCCCTCTTTTTCCAGTGGATTCCCAGAACTACTGGACAGCCAGGCCTTCACCACTCCGCTGGAATTAGGGAAAGTGTTTTATTGGTAGTCTAACCAGCCAGAGATATAAAACTTACAGATATTAACTTTGAAACTTCTCTAATAAATTACCCAGCCATATTTATCTAACTAATATTTACTGAAAGCCTATGATATACCAAGGATCTTTCTAAGTCCAAGGGTTTCAGCAGAAAAAAAATAAAGAAAAAAGAAATTCTTCACTTTGGGAGGCCAATGCAGGAGGATCACTTGAGCCCAGGAGTTTGAGACCAGCCTGGGCAACATAGTGAGATGCCATCTCTATAAAAAATAAAAAATTATCCAGGTGTGGTGACACATGCATGTAGTTCCAGCTACTCAGGAGGGTGAGGTGGGAGGATTGCTTGAGCCTTGGAGGTGGAGGCTGCAGTGAGGTGTGATCACACCACTGCACTCCAGCCTGCGTGAGAGAGTGAGACCTTGTCTCAAAAAAAAAAATTATTTCCCTCATAAAGCCTACATTTAAGATGAGTTAAATGGAAAATAAAAGAAGTAAATGAGTAAAATAGATGATATGCTAGATGATAATAATTACTATGGGAAAAAATAAATTAGGGAAGGGGAAAATAAGTGTCTAGGGGTAAGGGAGGGAATTGAACGTTTAAATAAAGTGGCCAGAAAAGTGTTCCTGGAGAAGGTGATGTTTGAGCAAAGGGTTGGAGGAGGCGAAGGAGTGAGTGTCAAAGCTCACTAGGGGATGGGCCACCTCACAGAGGGAATAGCCAGGGCAAGGACTCTAGTGTCTGGGAGATGCTGAAGGGCCAGAAGCCAGGTTGGCAAGAAAGGAGAGAGTGCAGGGTCAAGGAGGCCAAAATGAGGGCAAATTGGTGAAGGGTGTGGTGGGCTGAATAATGACTTCCAAGATGCCCACATTGTAATCCTCAGAATGTGGAATGTGTTACCTTACCTGGCAGAAGGGACTTTGCTGATGTGGTTAGGACTTGAGATGGGGAGATTATCCTGGACTATCAGAGTGGGCCAATATAATCACGAGGGTTTTTATAAATGAAAGAAGGAGGCAAGAGATCCAGTGAGAGAAGGAGATGGGAAGGTGGAAGCCGAGATGGCAAGAGGAGAGATGCCAGGAAGGGGCCAGAAGCTAAAGAATGCGGGCAGCTTCTGGAAGCTAGAAAACGCAAGGAAAGAGATTCTCCCTGAGGATCCCCCAAGTCAGAAAAGCACAGCTCTGCTGACACCTTGATTTTATGAGTGCTGACCTCCAGAATGGTAAAATAATAAGTATGTGTTGCTTTAAGCCACTAAATTTGGGGAAATTTGTTACAGAAGCCGTAGGAAACTAATAGAAACTAAAGTAAGAGGGAGGGGAACAGATCCTGTGTTTTGATAAAGTGAGAATTTTTTAAAAATTTGCCTTATTTTTATTGCAAGTATAAAAATGCCCATCATAAACTCTTCTGAAGTGTTTATTGTTTTGAATACATAATCCTAAAACATTATTTAACATGCAGCAATTTAAATCTCTTGAGCAAAGCTTTCAAATATTTTCCCCTTTGATACATAAGAATCTGTTCTCCCCATAAGCATATTATCCAGGCATGACTAGATAATTTAAGTAAATATTAATCTATGTTTATCCTTCCAGTGTTTTCCCCTATTTCATGGAGCTGGTCAGGATGGTAGGAGCTCTACCATCCTGTAAGTGCTGAGGAGAGGTTGCTAAAGCCCAGGGCTGTAGATCTACTGAGAGGTCATACCTGGGGTTTGGGGAAAGGGTGGGTGGAGGGAGGGGAAGCTTCAGATGTGGAGGCTTCTGAGGACTCTAACATATAAGAAAGAAATAGCTTTTGCATTTTTGGCACCTTAATGGAGATTCTAACCTGATAGGGAATGGAGGCCAGTGCTTTGGGCTGAAGGGAGTTGCTGCTCTGCAGGGGTGGGGAGAGGAGTATCCTCCTAGAGACCCAGAGGGGCTGAGCATGGGGTGGGGTGTATGTGGACAGTATTTTGCAGCCAAAGGATACAGCAGGAGGATGGACCCTAAACGCCTTTATAGGATGTGGAAGTTCTCTGGGGGACCTCCACCTGCCTTGGTCCATGGAACAGACGTGGGAGGAATGTCTTAGAAGTTATCCAGAGAAGCAGTGATTGACAGAGAAGAACTAGTCTTCACCAGCTGCCTCCTGTAGGGAGAGCAGTGACTTGGAGTCTAGGTCTCTGGCCCATATTGCAGGCCCTATATAAGCTACTGGGGATCTTATACCATTCTAGGAAGGGGGCGCTTAACACCTGCTACAACTCTGTGTCATTCAGTAGATGCCATGCAGACCAAACTTTGCTTCCAGATAGTTGAGACATTGGGTGGTTTAAATGAGGGGAGTGGCAATTGGGAAGCTGAGTCTTATTCCTGCCTCACTCACCAAACAGCTAAGTGACACTGATTAGACCCTTAATTATAGGGACCTCATTTCCTCTCCGCTGTCAGGGAGAAAGACCAAGACATAAGGTTTGTTTTTTTTTTTTGTTTTTTTTTTTTTGGAGACACAGTCTCATTCTGTCACGTAGGCCAGAGTGCAGTGGCACCATCTCGACTCCCTGCAACCTCTGTATCCTGGATTCAAGCAATTCTCCCACCTCAGCTTCCTGAGTAACTGGGACTACAGGTGTCCATGGCCATGCCTGGCTAATTTTTTGTATTTTTAGTAGAAACGGGGTTTCACTACGTTGGTCAGGCTGGTCTTGAATTCCTGACCTCAGGTGATCTGTCCACCTCTGCCTCCCAAAGTGCTGGGATTATAGGTATGAGCCACCGCACCCAGCCCAGAACTGCAAAATTTTGAGCTGAATGGAAGAATTCTGTTATATTCTTTTTCTACCAACAAACCCAACCTAAAGCAAAGCAGGTCAAGCCAATAAACAAACAGCAGCAGCAACACAGAAGAGATAGGATAAAGTATCTTTGAAATGTGCAGTGTCATCCAAGAGGTACCACAAAATATGGAGGAAAAAATCATGTAGGGACAGTTTAGAAAAAATGAGATTCAATAACAAAGTTGTCACCAAGTCTCATAAAATCCATTGATTCGTAATACTTCTGATATGCCGTAGGTATCTGAGATGGCAGTGTAGACAGGGAGAACTATTTCAGAGGATGCTGTCTTGAATAGGATATGAAGAAAAATGTTTCAAGTGGCAAAATTTCATAGCTTGGGAAAATAATTGGCTTTGAGTAGAAAATAGGATCCTCTTGTAGAGCCTCAGCTTTTGGCTTCTAGAATTACATCGCTGTCAGTCATTGCTCCGGACTGCCTGAAGACAGTGATTTCACACGGCAAACTTGGACTAGCATATTGGAGCCCAGTGCTCTGGGTGTTAGCAAAAGCTTTGGTATTCAAATGTTGCTGCCAAGAGATTTCAAGGTTATATTAGAAGCAGCACACCAACAAGGCACAAGTATACATATGTAACAAACCTGCACGTTATGCACATGTACCCTACAACTTACAGTATAATAATAATAAATAAATTTAAAAAAAAAAAATAAAAAAAAATAAAAAAAAAAATAAATAAAAAATAAAAAAAAAAAATGCTTGGAAATAAAAAAAAAAAAAAAAAAAAAAAAGAAGTTGCAAAAATCTAGAGCTGTGTAGATATTATACAAAGCACAGTGAAGAAATACGCCTTAATTTTTTGACCAAATATTGATACTGAAACCATATATATGATGGAATTTGAATTATTCTTTTCTAAATTAATTACTTCAAGGCTCTAAGAAGGAATTAAACAGAGCCACCATCACTGGAGCCACCGAGCACTGGTGTCTGCTCTTGTTGCGTGGACCTGGGAGTAGCTGTTCTGTTATCTCTGGATTCAATTCTGATCTCCCTGTCTAGTCTTGCTGCCCCCAGGTAGCTGTTTCCTGGTCACTCCCCTGCGGACCATGCCCAGCTCAGTTCCCTATCCCATGCCTTGTCAGAACTCAAGTCTTCCCATTTTGTAGTGTTATTTGTTCTGGATTTTGAGGGGCTAGTACAGTCTACGAATTAGAAAGGTCGCATACCCCTGGGATCTCGAAACAATGCATTTGCTTAACTGCAGAACAGCTCATTCTCCATGGCTACTCTCTCAGATAACATCCAAAGGCAAATATTTGCTTCAATTATAGACTCCTCGATTATTGTAACGATACTTTATTCATTTTACTAGCCAAAACTCAGTAATCAAGATAAATATTTCAATGCAATATTTTCTTAAAATAAAAATTAATACCCCCAATCCATGATAAACAAAATATCAGCATTTTAAATAGAGATGAGATCAGTGTTAGTGTCCTTTCTCTTACCTCTGGCTCTCCTATGGCATGGCACAATAGTGTCATTGTGACAACAATGTGTGTTGTTTTCTTACACCACTTCTGACACCAAATGTGTTTTTTCTTTGACATCAAATAATTATAGTTTTCCACACCAATTCTCAGCACCATTTGGTGTCCAATAATTTAATTCAATTCTGACACTGACTCTAGGAGTTAGTGCAGACCCCATAGGTGAAGGGCTCAGTCCTACAAGACTGCCCCCACTTTAAATGCCAGTCACAAATAGAGCACCCAGGCTACTCCCACTTCTATCCACCAACTGTCAATTTGGGGGTCCCCACGACTCCTTCCTCAGGTTTCTTAAATCACCAGAATGATTCAGAGAACTCAGAAGAGCTCTTTACTTACTATTACTGGTTTACTATAAAGGATACAACCCAGGAGCAGCCAAATGGAAGAGACACATAGGGCAAGGTTTGGGGGCTATAGGGTACAGAGTTTCCAAGTCTTCTCAGAGCATCTCAATGCCTCGATGCCTTCATTAATCTGGAAGCTCCCTAAACCCCATCATTTGTGGGTTTTTATAAAGTTTTCATTTTGTAGACATACTTGAAAATCACTGGCCACTGGTAACTGAAGTCAACCTTAAGGCCCTCTCTCCACCCTGAAGGTCTGGGAATAGGGCTCAAAGTTCTAACCCTGTAATCACATAGATGTTTCCTCTGGTGACTAGTCCCCAGACTGAAACTATTTAGGGGCCAACCAAAATTTACCTCATTAGGATAAACTCAAGTGTTGTTGAAAGGGGCTCATTATGAATAACAAAGGATGTGCCTATGAGTCAGGAAACTCCAAAGGCTTTATACAGAAGCTCTGTGCCAGAAATGCAGGTAAAAAAGCCAATATATATTATTTATTATACCACACTATCTTTATTTAAAATTTTGAGTTTTTCATACATTTTCCCACTATTTTTGGTATTTTAAAATATCACATTAAAATATTTTAATTGCAAAAATCTTCTCCCATTCTGTAGGTTGCCTGTTCACTCTGATGGCGGTTTCTTTTGCAGTGCAGAAACTCTTTAGTTTAATTAGATCCTATTTGTCAATTTTGGCTTTTGTTGCCATTGCTTTTGGTGTTTTAGACATGAAGTCCTTTCCCATGCCTATGTCCTGAATGGTATTGCCTAGGTTTTCTTCTAGGGTTTTTATGGTTTCAGGTCTAACATTTAAGTCTCTAATCCATAGTGAATTAATTTTTGTATAAGGAGTAAGGAAGGGATCCAGTTTCAGCTTTCTACTTATGGCTAGCCAGTTTTCCCAGCACCATTTATTAAATAGGGAATCCTTCCCCTATTTCTTGTTTTTGTCAGGTTTGTCAAAGATCAGATGGTTGCAGATGTGTGGTATTATTTCTGAGGGCTCTGTTCTGTTCCATTGGTCTATATATCTGTTTTGGTACCAGTACCATGCTGTTTTGGTTACTGTAGCCTTGTAGTATAGTTTGAAGTCAGGTAGCGTGATGCCTCCAGCTTTGTTCTTTTGACTTAGGATTGTCTTGGCAATGCAGGGTCTTTTTTTGTTCCATATGAACTTTAAAGCAGTTCTTTCCAATTCTGTGAAAAAAGTCATTGGTAGCTTCATGGGGATGGCATTGAATCAATAAATTACCTTGGGCAGTATGGCCATTTTCACGATACTGATTCTTCCTATCCATGAGCATGGAATGTTCTTCCATTTGTTTGTGTCCTCTTTTATTTCATTGAGCAGTGGTTTGTAGTCCTCCTTGAAGAGGTCCTTTACATCCCTTGTAAGTTGGATTCCTAGGTATTTTATTCTCTTTGAAGCAATTGTGAATGGGAGTTCATTCATAATTTGGCTCTCTGTTTGTCTGTTATTGGTGTGTAAGAATGCTTGTGATTTTTGCACATTGATTTTGTATCCTGAGACTTTGCTGAAGTTGCTTATCAGCTTAAGGAGATTTTGGGCTGAGACAATGGGGTTTTCTACATATACGATCATGTCATCTGCAAACAGGGACAATGTGACTTCTTCTTTTCCTAATTGAATACCCTTTATTTCTTTCTCTTGCCTGGTATCTACTCATCTGACAAAGGGCTAATATCCAGAACCTACAAAGAACTCAAACAAATTTACAAGAAAAAACAAACAACCCTATTAAAAAGTGGGCAAAGGATATGAACAGACACTTCTCAAAAGAAGACATTTATGCAGCCAACAGAGACATGAAAAAATGCTCATCATCACTAGCCATCAGAGAAATGCAAATCAAAACCACAATAAGATACCATCTCACACCAGTTAGAATGACAATCATTAAAAAGTCAGGAAACAACAGGTACTGGAGAGGATGTGGAGAAATAGGAACACTTTTACACTGTTGGTGGGACTGTAAACTCGTTCAACCATTGTGGAAGACAGTGTGGCGATTCCTCAAGGATCTATAATTAGAAATACCATTTGACCCAGCCATCCCATTACTGGGTATATACCCAAAGGGTTATAAATCATGCTTCTATAGAGACACATGCACACATGTGTTTACTGAGGCACTATTCACAATAGTGAAGACTTGGAACCAACCCAAATGCCCATCAATGACAGACTGGATTAAGAAAATGTGGTACATATACACCATGGAATACTATACAGCCATAAAAAAGGATGAGTTCATGTCCTTTGTAGGTACATGGATGCAGCTGGAAGCCATCATTCTCAGCAAACTGTCACAAGAACAGAAAACCAAACACTGCATGTTTTCACTCATAGGTGGGAATTGAACAATGAGATCACTTGGACACAGGAAGGGGAACATCACACACCGAGGCCTGTTGTGGAGTTGGGGGAGGGGGGAGGGATAGCATTAGGAGATACACCTAATGTAAATGACGAGTTAATGGGTGTAGCACACCAACATATGCACATGTATACATATGTAACAAACCTGCATATTGTGCACATGTACCCTAGAACATAAAGTATAATAAAAAAATAAAATATTTTAATTGACAAAAATAATTATACATATTTATGGGGTACATGGTGATGTTTCAATACATACAATGTATAGTGATCAGATTAGGATAATGAGCATATCCATCATCTCAAACATTTATAATTACCTTGGGTTGGAAACATTCAATATCCTCCTGCTAGCTATTTGAAACTATATATTACTGTTGGCTATAGTCACCCTACAGTACTAAAGAGCCCTGGAATTCATTCCTCCTATCTAACTGTAATTTTGTATCCTTCAGCAAATCTCTCCCTTTCCCCAACTTCCCCTTTCCTTTCCAGCCTCTAGTATTTTCTGTTCTACTTTTTACTTCAATGGGATAAACGTTTTTTAGTTTCCACACATAAGAACAAGTCGTGTTTAACTCTCTGTTCCTGGCTTATTTCATGTAACGTAATGTCTTCCAGTTTCATTTATGTTACTGCGAATGACAGGATTTCGTTCTTTATGACTGAATAGTATATTTTCTTTATCCATTCATCTTATTGGACAACTAGATTGATTCCGTATCTTGGCTATTGTGAGTAGCTCTGTAACAAACATGAGGGTGCAGATGTCTCTTCAATATAATGATTTCCTTTTCTTTGGATAAATGCCCAGTAGTGGGATTACTGGATCATACGGGGTTGTATCTGCAGGTTTTGAGGGACCTTCCCACTGTTTTTCATAGTGACTATGCTAGCTTACATTCTTACCAACAGTGCATGAGGGATCCCTTTTATTTGCATCCTTGCCAACATTTGTTATTTATTTATTTTTTTTGTCTTTTTGATAATGGCCATCCCAGTTAGGGTGAGATGATACCCCATCATGGTTTGATTTGCAGTTCCCTTCTAATTAGTGATAACAATCTTTTTTTCATATATTATTTAGCTGTTTGTGTTCTTTTGAGAAATGTCTGTTCAGATCATTTGCACATTTTCTAATTGCATTGTTTGTGTTTTTTTTTTTTTATTTTTTGCTATTGAGATGTTTGAGTTCCTTGCATATTTTGGATATTAATCCCTGTCAGGTGAATAGTTTGAAAATATCTTGTCCCATCCTGTAGATTATTTTTTCAATATGTGAATTGTTTCTTTTGCTTTGCATAAGCTTTTTAGTTTGATATAATTCCATTTGCTTATTTTTGCTTTGGTTGTCTATGTTTTCTGGTCGTGTTTATAAAATCTTTCCCAAATTCAAGTCCTGAAGCATTTCCCCTATGTTTTCTTCTAGTAATTTTATAGGTTTGGTCTTACGGTTAGGTCTTTGGTCCAGTTTGAGTTAATTTTGGTATAAGGTTAGAGGTAGCAGGTCTAGTTTTATTCTCTGCATATGGATATCCAGTTTTCCCAGCATTATTTATTGAAGAGACTGTCCTTTCCCCAATGCATGTTCTTGGTGACTTTGTAAAAAATCAGTTGGCTGTAGATATGTGGATTATCTTCTGAGTTCTCTATTCTGCTCCATTGTTTTATGTATCTTTTTATGCTGTTTTAGTTACTACAGCTTTGCAGTATATTTTGAAGTCTGGTAGTGTCATATCTCCAACTTCGTTCTTGTTGCTCAGGATTTCTTTGGCTACTTGGGGTCTTTCATGGTTCCTTACAAATTTTAAGATTTTTTTTTTTCTATTTCTGTGAAGAATGTCCTTTTTATTTTCATGGGGATTTTAATGACTTTATAGATTGGTTTGGATAGTATTGTCATTTTAACAATATTACTTCTTTCAATCCGTGAGCACGGGACGAGGATTTTAAGTCCTTAGCTAAATTTATTTTTACTTTTTTTTGTTTCTGTTTTTGCTATTATAAATAGGATTGTCTTCTTGATTTCTTTTTCAGCTAACTTGTTCATGTTTAAAAATACTACTAATTTTTGTATATTAATATTATATTTGTATATTAATTTTGTATTCTTAAACTTTATTAAATTTATTTGTCAGTTTTGAGAGTTTTTTGGTCAAGTGTTAGGGCTTTCTGTATATAAGATCATGTCATCTACAAACAGGGACAATTTGACTTCCTCCTTCCCAGTTTGGAAGTCTGTTATTTCTCTTGCTTAATTGCTCTGGCTAGAATAACCAGTATTATGTTGAAAAAGAGTGGTGAGAGTCAACATCCTGGTTTTGTTCCAGTTTTTAAAGGACAGGCTGAAAGCTTTCCCTCAATCTGTAAGATATTAGCTGTGGTTATGTCATTTATGACTTTTATTATTTTGAGGTACTTTCCTTCTATTCCTAATAAGAGTTTTTTTTTGTTTTTTTTTTATCATGGAGGAATGTTGAATTTTATCAAAACCTTTCCTGTATCTATTGCATGATTATATGACTTTGGCCTTCATTGGATTGATGTGATATGACATTTGTTGATTGGTATATCTTGAACCATCCTTGCATTCCTGGGATAAATCCTGCTTGACCATAATGTATTGCCTTTTTGATGTGTTGTTAGATTCAATATGATAGTATTTTGTTAAGGATTTTCTTATCTGTGTTCATTAGGGATTTCAGTCTGTAGTTTTCTTTTGTTGTTGTGTCCTTGTCTGGTTTTGGTATTAGGATTATGCTCACCTTATAGAATGAGGAGGAATTCCGTCTGCTTTAATTTTTTGAAATAGTTTGGAAAATTGGTATTAATTCTTCTTTAAAGGATCAGAAGAATTTAGCTGTGAAGCCATCCAATTCTGAACTTTTCTTTGTTGGAAGACATTTTATTACTGGGTAAATCTCATTGCTTATTATAAGTCTATTTAGGTTTTCTTTTTCTTCTTGTTTCAGTCTTAGTAGGTTGTATGCACTCAAGAATTTATTTACTTCCTCTAGGTTTTCAAGTTTATTGTCATATAGTTGTTCATCATAGTCTCTAATGATCATTTGTATTTTTTTCATCTGGTTTTATTTATTTGAGTCTTAGCTATTTTTTTCTTGGTTAACCTAGGTTGTGATTTATTGATTTTGTGTATCTTTTCAAAAAACTGACTTTTTGTTTCATTCATCTGTGTTTTTTTTTAGTTTCATCTTTGTGTATTTTCTGTTATTTATTTCTCTTGCTTATTGCTCTGGCTAGAATATCCAGTACTATGTTGAATAAGTGTGGTGAGAGTTGACATCCTTGCCTTGTTCTGGTCTTAAAGGAAACACTGAAAGCTTTTCTGTAAGATATTAGCTATACATTTGTCACTTTGATATTAATACTAAATTGATCTTTAATTTAATCTTTACTATTTCTTTCCTCTACTAATTTGGAGTTTGGTTTGGTCTTGCTTTCCTAGTCTCTTTGTCCATTGTTAGGTAGGTTGTTTATTTGAAATCTTTCTAGTTTTGATATAGGCATTTTTGCTCTACACTTGCCTCTTACTACTGCTTTTCCTGTGTCCCATAGATTTTGGTATGTTGTATTTCTATTTTCTTTTGTTTCAAGGAATTTTTAAATTTCATTCTTAATTTCTTCCATTACTCATTGATCATTCAGGAATACATTGCTTAATTTCATGTATTGGTATAGTTTCAAATGTTACTTTTGTTATTGATATTTAGTTTTATTCCCTTGTGGTCAGATGAAACATTTGATATGACTTTGACTTTTTAAAGCTTTTTAAGACTTCTTTTGTGTCCTAACATAATGGTCAGTCTTGGAGAATGTTTCATGTGCTGATGAAAAGACTGACTGCTCTGCAGCTGTTGGGTGAAATGTTCTGTAAATGTCTGTTAGGTCTGTTTGGTCTATGGTGCAGTCTAAATATGATATTTCCTTGTTGATTTTCCATCTAGCTAATCTGTCCAATGCTGAAAATGGGGTGTTGGAGTCCTCAATTATTATTATATTGAAGTCTATCTCTCTCTGTAGATCTAATAATATTTGTTTTATATATCTGAGAGCTCCAGTATTTGGTGCATATATATTTATAATTGTTATATTCTCTTGCTGGATTGATTCTGTTATTATGTATACAATGTCCTTCTTTGTCTCTTTTTACTGCTTTCAACTTGAAGTCTGTTTTGTCTGATATAAGTATAGCTATTCTTGCTTACTTTTGGCTTCAATTTGCATCAAATATCTGTTTCCTCCTTTCATTTTTCAGTCTATGTGTGTCTTTACAGGTGAGGTGTGTTTCTTGTAGACAGCATATTTTTTGCGGGAGATCTTGTATTTTTATCCATTTAACCAGTCAGTCTCTTTTAAGTGGGGGAATTTAAGCCATTTACATTCAATGTTATTGTTGCCAGGTGAGGACTTCTGCCATTTTATTGATTGTGTTCTGGTTTTTTAATATATTCTTTGCTCCTTTCTCTCTTATTGTTTATTTTTGAGGTTGAGTGGTTTTCAGTAGTGACAAGTTTTGAGTCCTTTTTCTTTTTCCTTTATGTATCAGCTCTACCAGGGAGTGATATAGTTTGGATATTTTTTCCCACTGAGATCTCTTGTAAATTGTAATCCCCAGTGTTGAAGGTGGGGTCTGGTGGGAGATGTTTGGGTCATGGGGGTAGATGCCTCATGTTTTGGTGATGTCCTTGTAACAGTGAGTACTCACAAGGTCTGGTTGTTTAAGTGTATGACACTTCCCCTCTACTTTCTGGATTGCTCCTGCTTTTGCCATGTGATGTGCCTGCTCCCTCTTCACCTTCTACCATTATTGACAGCTCTCTGAGGCTTCATCAGAAGTTGAGCAGATGCCAGCACCATGCCTCCTGTAAAGTCTGCAGAACTGTGAGGCAATTAAACCTCTTTTCTTTATATATTACTGTCTCAGGTATTTCTTTATAGCAATGCAAGAATGGCTTAACACAGAAAATTGGTACCAGCAGTGGAACATTGCTGTGTCAGGTCTCTGAGCCCAAGCTAAGCCATCATAACCCCTGTGACCTGCATGTATACATCCAGAGGGCCTGGAGCAACTGAAGAACCATAAAAGATGACATTCCACCATGGTGATTTGTTCCTGCCCCACCCCAACTAATTAATTGACCTTGTGACATTCCTCCCCTGTACAATGAGTCTCATAATCTCCCCATCCTGCACATTGTGACCCCTGCCCCTGCCTGCAAGAGATAACCACCTTTAACTGTAATTTTCCACTACCTACCCAAATCCTATAAAACTGCCCCACCCCTATCTCCCTTGGCTGACTCCATTTTTGGACTCAGCCTGCCTGCAACCAGGCGATTAAAAAGCTTTATTGCTCACACAAAGCCTGTTTGGTGGTCTCTTCACATGGATTCGCATGACGTTTGGTGCTGAAGACCTGGGACAGGGGGACTCCTTTGGGTGACTGGTCCCCTGTCCTCACCCTCTCTTCGTGAGGAGATCCACCTACAACCTCGGGTCCTCAGAACAGCCCAAGGAACATCTTACCAATTTTAAATCGGGTAAGCAGCCTCTTTTTATTCTCTTCTCCAACCTCTCTCGCTATCCTTCCACCCTTCAATCTCTCCCTTCCTTAATTTCAGTTCCTTTCCCTTTCTTGTAGAGACAGAGGAGATGCGTTTTATCTGTGAACTCAAAACTCCAGCACTGGTCATGGAATCGAGAAGATAGTCTTCCTTTGGTGTCTAATTACTGCGGGGATGCCTTCCTGATTATTCACCCACATTCAAGATGTGTCTGATCACCGCAGGGATGCCTGCCTTGTTCCTTCACCTTGGTGGCGAGTACCACCTCCCCTGGGTGGCACATACCACCTCCCTCCCTCTATGTCTCTACCCTCTCTTTTCTCTAAATTTACCTTTTTACTATGGGCAACTTTTCACCCTCCATTCCTCTTTCTTCTCCCTTAGCCTGTGTTCCAAAAAACTTAAAACGTCTTCAACTCTCACCTGATCTAAAACCTAAGCCTCTTATTTTCTTCTGTAACACCGCTTGGCCCCAGTACAAACTCGACAATGGTTCTAAATGGCCAGAAAACGACACTTTTAATTTCTCCATCCTAAAAGATCTAGGTAATTTTTGTCGTAAAATGGGCCATTTGGTCTGAGATGCCTGATGTCCAGGCATTCTTTTACATATTGGTCCCTCCCTAGTATCTGCTCCCAATGCGACTCATACCAAATCTTTCTTTTTTCACTCCTGTCTGTTCCTTCAGTCTCCACCCCAAGCTCTGAGTCCTTTGAATCCTCCTTTTCTATGGACCTATCTGGCCTCTCCCCTTCTCCCCAGGCTGCTCCTTGCCAGGCCGAGCCAGGTCCCAATTCTTCCTCAACCTCCATTTCCCCACCCTATAATCCTTCTATCACCTCCCCTCCTCACACCCGGTCCAGCTTATAGTTTTGCTCCATGACTAGCCCTCCCAACAATTTCCTTTCAGAGAGGTGACTGGGGCTGAAGGTATAGTCAAAGTTAATTCTCCTTTTCTTTATCCAACCTCTCCCAAATCAGTTAGCATTTAGGATCTTTTTCATCAACTATAAAAACCCAGCCCAGTTCATGCCCTGTTTGGCAACAATCCTTAGATGCTTTACTGCTCTGGCCCCAGAGGGACCAGAAGGCTGTCTTATTCTCAATATGCATTTTATTACCCAATCTGCTCCTGCCATTAGAAAAAGCTCCAAAAATTAGATTCCAGTCCTCAAACCCCACAACAGGACTTAATTAACCTCGCCTTTAAGGTGTACAATAATAGAGAAGAGGCAGTCAAGCAACAACATATTTCTGAGTTGCAATTACTTGCCTCTGCTGTGAGAGAAACCCCAGTCACATCTACAGCACACAAGAACTTCAAAACACCTAAACCACAGTGGCCAGGCATTCCTCCAGGACCTCCTCCCCCAGGATCTTGCTTCAAGTGCTGGAAATCTGGCCACTGGGCCAAGGAATGCCCGCAGCCCAGGATTCCTCCTAAGCTATGTCCCATCTGTGCGGGACCCCACTGGAAATCAGACTACTTGCCCGGCAGCCACTGCCAGAGCTCCTGGAACTCTAGCCCAAGCCTCTCGGATTGATTCCTTTCCAGGTCTTCTCAGCTTAGCGGCTGAAAACTGACACTGCTCAATCACCTCAGAAGCCTCCTGGACCATCATAGATGCTTTGAGTAATTTTTACAATCGAGGGTAATTCCTTCCCTTCTTAATCAATACGGAGGCTACCCACTCCACATTACCTTCCTTTCAAGGGCCTGTTTCCCTTGCCTCCATAACTGTTGCGGATATTGACGACCAGGCTGCTAGATCCCTTAAAACTCCCCTATGCTGGTGCCAACTTGGACAACATTCTTTTATGCACTCTTTTTCAGTTATCCCCACCTGCCCAGTTCCCTTATTAGGTCAAGAAATTTTAACTAAACTCTCTGCTTCCCTGACTATTCCTGGACTACAGACACATCTCATTGCTACCCTTCTCCCCAACCCAAAGCCTCCTTTGTGTCCTCCTCTTATATCCGCCAACTTCAACTCACAAGTATGGGACACCTCTACTCCCTCTCTGGCAACCAATCACATGCCCATTACTATCCCATTAAAACCTAATCACCCTTACTTGCTCAATACCAGTATCCTATCCCACAACAGGCTTTAAGGGACTAAAGCCTGTTATCACCCATCTGTTACAACATGGCCTCTTAAAGCCTACAAATTCTCCTTATAACTCCCCTATCCTACCCGTCCAGAAACCAGACAAGTCTTACAGGTTGGTTCAGGATCTTTGCCTTATTAATCAAATTATCCTTCCCATCCATCCTATAGTGCCAAACCCATACACCCTCCTATCTTCAATACCCCCTTCCACAATTCACTATTCCATTCTTGATCTTAAAGATACTTTTTTCACTATTCCCCTGCACCCCTGGTCCCAGCCTCTCTGCTTTTACCTGGACTGACCCTGACTTCCATCAGTCCCAGCAGCTTACCTGGGCTACACTGCCACAAGGCTTCAGGGACAGCCCTCATTACTTCAGCCAAGCTCTTTCTCATGATTTACTTTCTTTCCACCCCTCTGCTTCTCAACTTATTCAATATATTGATGACCTTCTACTTTGTAGCCCTTCCTTTGAATCTTCTCAACAAGACACCCTCCTGCTCCTTCAACATTTATGTTCTCCAAGGGATATCATGTATCCCCCTCCAAAGCTCAAATGTCTTCCTCATCCATTACCTACCTCGGCATAATTCTTCATGAAAACATGCGTGTGCTACCTGCCAGTTGTGTCCAGCTGATCTCTCAAACCCCAACCCCTTCTACAAAGCAAGAACTCCTTTCCTTCCAAGAAATGGTTGAATACTTTTGCCTTTGGATACCTGGTTTTGCCATCCTAAGGAAACCATTATATAAACTCACAAAGGGAAAACTACCTGACCCCATAGATCCTAAATCCTTTCCCCACTCCTGTTTCTGTTCCTTAAAAACAGCTCTACAGACTCCTCCCACACTAGCTCTCCCTGACTCATCCCAACCTTTTTCATTACACACAACCAAAGTGCAGGGCTGTGCAGTCAGAATTCTTATACAAGGATCGGTACCACACCCTGTAGCCTTTTTGTCCAAACAACTTGACTTTACTGTTTTAGGCTGGCCCTCATGTCTGCGTGTGGCAGCTGCCACCACTCTAATACTTTTAGAGGCCCCCCAAATCACAAACTATGCTCAACTCACTCTACAGTTCTCGTAACCTTCAAAATCTATTTTCTTGTTCACACCTGACACATATACTTTCTGCCCCACCAGCTCCTTCAGCTGTACTCACTTTTTGTTGAGTCTCCCACAATTACCATTGTTCCTGGCCCGGACTTCAGTCTCCCACATTATTCCTGATACCACGCCTGATCCCTATGACTGTATCTCTCTAATCTACCTGGCATTCACTCCATTTCCTCATATTTTCTTCTTTCCTGTTCCTCTCCCTGATCACACTTGGTTTATTGATGGCAGTTCCACCAGGCCTAATCACCATTTACCAGCAAAGGCAGGCTATGCTATAAGTATCTTCCACATCTATCATTGAGGCTACCACTCTGCCCCACTCCACTGCCTCTCAGCAAGCCAAACTCATTGCCTTAACTCAAGCCCTCACTCTTGCAAAAGGCTGCTTGTCAATATTTATACTGACTCTAAATATGCCTTCCATATCCTGCACCACCATGCTGTTATATGGGCTTAAAGAGGTTTTCTCACTATGCAAGGGTCCTCCATCATTAATGCCTCTTTAATAAAAAGGCTGCTTTACTTCCAAAGGAAGCTGGAGTCCTTCCCTGCAAAGGCCATCAAAGGGCCTCAGACCCCATTGCTCAAGGCAACAATTATGCTGATAAGACAGCTAAAGAAGCAGCCAGTATTCCTACTTCTTTCCCTCACGGCCAGTTTTTCATCAGTCACTCCTACTTACTCTCCCGCGGAAGTTTCTACCTATCGATCTCTCCCCATTCAAGTCAGATGGTTCTTGAACCAAGGAAAATATCTCCTTCCAGTCTCACAGGACCATTCTATTCTGTTGTCCTTTCATAACCTCTTCAATGTAGGTTACAAGCTACTAGTCCATCTCTCAGAACCTCTCATTTCCTTTCCATCATGGAAATTTATCCTCGAGGAAATGACTTCTCAGTGTTCCATCTGCTATTCTACTACTCCTCAAGCATTGTTCAGGCCCCCTCCGTTCCCTACACATCAAGCTCGGGGATTTGCCCCTGCCCAGGACTGGCAAATTGACTTTACTCACATGCTCTGAGTCAGGATACTAAAATACCTCTTGGTCTGGGTAGATACTTTCACTGAATGGGTAGAGGCCTTTCCCACAGCGTCTGAGAAGGCCACCATGGTCATTTCTTCCCTTCTGTCAGATGTAATTCTTCAGTTTGGCCGTCCCACCTCTATATAGTCCAATAATCAACTGGCCTTTATTAGTCAAATCACCCAAGCAGTTTCTCAGGCTCTTGGTGTTCAGTGGAACCTTCATACCCTTTAGCATCCTCAATCTTCAGGAAAGGTAGAACGGACTAATGGTCTTTTAAAGACACACCTCACTAAGCTCAGCTGCCAATTTAAAAAGGACTGGACAGTATTTTTGCCTCTTGCCTTTCTCAGAATTAGAGCCTATCCTTGAGATGCTACAGGGTTCAGTCCATTTGAACTTTTATATGGACGCACTTTGTTGCTCAACGCCAACCTCATCCCAGATGTCAGCTCTCTAGGTGACTATCCTCCAGTCCTCCAGAAGGCTAGACAGAAAATTCACCAGGCTGCTAATCTTCTCTTTCCTACTCTACATTCCCAGCCATATGAAGACACCCTAGCTGGACGATCAGTTCTTGTTAAGAATCTGACCCCTCAAACTCTACAACCTCGATGGACCAGACCCTACTTAGTCATCTATAGTACCCCAACTGCTGTCTGCCTGCAGGACCCTCTCCATTCCTGTTCCAGTGATTTGTCCCCCTCCATATCACTGTTCCAGAATAAAGCTGTATCTGTCAGCCAGCCAGCCTGATCTCTCCTCTTCCTCCTGGAAGCCTCAAGTACTCACCCCTACTTCCCTTAAACTCACTCACATTTCTGAAGAACAGTAATCACCCTTATGAGCTTAATACATCCCTTCATTCTGTTAGGTTTATTCGTCCTTACTCTACTTTTTGTAACAGGGCTTTACACAGTCACCCCCACTACTTGGATTGCACCCTAAAAACTTGTCATCCCTACTATCTTCTGTCTAGTCATACTCCTATTCACCATTCCCAACTATTCATAAATACCCTGCCCTTATTTACAATGCTAGTTTACACTTTTTCTCTAAACCATCATAATTGATATCTCCTGGTTTTACCTCAAACTGCCACCTTGACTCCCTCATAGAGTGGGTAGATGATCTTTGCTGACAGGGCATCCTCCAATACTTTCACCCTGATGAAGTCCTATTCTTTACTTTTATGCTCACTCTTATTCTGGTTCTGATTCTTATGCCACCCTCTACCTCTCCCCAGCTATCTCCACCATACCGTCAATCTCACTCACTCTCTTGTAGCTCTTTCTAATCCTTTTTTAACAACAATTGCTGACTTTGCATGTCTCTTTGCTCCAAAATCACCGAGGCCTCGACTTACTCACTGCTAAAAAAAAAAAAAAGAGGACTCTATATTTTTTAATGAAGAATGTTGTTTTTACCTAAATCAATCTGGCCTGGTATATAACAACATATTGATAAAAAATCTCAAGGATAGAGCCCCAAAACTCGCCAATCAAGCAAATAATAATGCTGAACCCCCTTGGATACTCTCTAATTGGATGTCCTGGGTCCTCCCAATTCTTAGTCCTTTAATACCTGTTTTTCTCCTTCTCTTATTCAGACCTTGTGTCTTCCGTTTAGTTTCTCAATTCATACAAAACCGCATCCAGGCTGTCATCAATCATTCTATATGACAAATGCTCCTTCTAACAACCCCACAATATCACCCCTTACCCCAAAAGCTTTCTTCACTTTAATCTCTCCCTCTCAAGGTTCCCACATCACCCCTAATCCCGCTTGAAGCAGCCCTGAGAAACATTGCCCATTATCTCTCCATACCACCCCTAAAAATTTTGCTGCCCCAGCACTTCACTACTATTTTGTTTTGTTTTTCTTATTAATATAAGAAGACAGGAATGTCAGGCCTGAGCCCAAGCTAAGCCATCATAACCCCTGTGACCTACACTTATACATCCAGAGGGCCTGGAGCAACTGAAGACCCACAAAAGATGACATTCCAGCATTGTGATTTGTTCCTGCCACACCCCAATGAATCAGTCGACCTTGTGACATTCCTCGCCTGGACAATGAGTCTCATGATCTCCCCATCCTGCACCTTGTGATCCCTGCCTCTGCCCGCAAGAGATAACCACCTTTAACTGTAATTTTCCACTAGCTACCCAAATCCTATAAAAGTGCCCCACCTCTATCTCCCTTTGCTGACTCTTTTTGGACTCAACCCACTTGCACACAAGTGAAATAAACAGCCTTGCTGCTCACACAAAGCCTATTGGTGAACTCTCTTCACACATACATGACACTATGAAATACCTGAAACTGTGGAGGTGACTTTACAACTGGGTACTGGGCAGAAGTTGCAAGAGTTTGGAAGGCTCGCAAGAAGACAGGAAGATGAGGGAAAGTTTGGAACTTCAGAGACTGGTTAAATGGTTGAGACAAAAATTCTGAAGGTGATATAGACAATTGAGTCCAGGCTGCTGAGGTCTCATATGGAGATGAATAAGTTATTGGGAACTGAAGCAAAGGTCACCCTTGTCATGCCTTAGCAAAGACCTTGGCTGTATTGTGTCTATGACCTAGAGATCTGTAGAAATTTAAACTTGAGGGTGATGACCTAGGGGATCTGGTGGAAGAAATCTCTTAGTAGCAAAGTTTTCAAGAAGTTGACTGGTTGCTTCTAACAACCTATACTCAGGTATGGGAGTAAAGAAATGGCTTAAAGTTGGAATTTATATTTAAACATGAAGCAGAGCATAAAATTTTGAAAAATTTGCAGCCTAGCCTTGTGGCAAAGAAAGAAAAAGCTTTTTCAGGGGAGGAATTCAAGCAGGCTATGGAGCAACCACTTGTTAGAGATATTTGCATAACTAAAAGGGAGCCAAATACTAATATCCAAGACTAACAAGGAAAAAGCCTTAGAGGCATTTCAGAGACCTTTGAGGCAGCCCCTCCCATCACAGGGCAGGCCCCCACCTTTCTGAGGCCTAGGAGGACCAAACAGTTTCATGGGCCATGCCCAAGGCTCTGCTGCCCTGCACAGCCTCAAGACACTGCTTCCTGCATACCTGCTCCTCTTTGGGAGCCCACTCCTCACACCAGTGTGCCCTGAATGATGGGAGACAGAGTCAACGATTATTTTGAAGCTTTGATATTTAATGATTGCCCTGCTGGGTGTTGAACTGGCATGGGGCTGGTAAGTCCTGTTTTTAATTTTTTTTGGGCCAATTTTCCCCTTTTAGAATGGGGATATCTACCCAATGTATATACCTCTATTGTATCTTGGAAGTAAATAACTTGTTTCTGATTTTAAAGGTTCATAGGTGGAAGGGACTTGCCTTGTCTCAGATGGGACTTTGGACTTTTGAGTTAACACTGGAATGAATTACCACTTTGGAAGACTGTTGTAAAGGCATGGTTGTGTTCTGCGGTGTGAGAAAGACATGAAATTTGGAGAGGCCAGGGTCAGAATGAGATAGTTTGGATATTTGTCCCCACTCAAATCTCATGTTGAATTGTAATCCCCAGTGTTGGAGGTGGGGCTTGGTTGGAGGTGTTTTAGTCATGAGGGAAGATCTCTTAAGGCTTAATGCTATCTTTGCAATAGTGATTGCCTTGTGAGATCTGGTTGTGTGTGACACCTGTGTCCCTTCTCTTGCTAACCTCTGCTTTCACCATGTGTGTGCCTGTTCCTTTTTTACCTTCTCCCATGATTGAAACTTCTTGAGGCTTCACCAGAAGCCAAGCAGATGAAAGCACCATGCTTCCTATAAAGCCTGAAGAACCATGAGTCTATTAAGCCTCTTTTCTTTATAAATTACCCAGTTTCGGGTATTTCTTTATAGCAATGCAAGAATGGCCTAACACGGGGAATTTTATGGTTTCACATGTTTTCATAAAATGGTTATTGTCTTTTCACTTCTAGATGTAAGATTCCTTTGAGCATTTCTTGTAAACCTGTTCGTGATCAGTTTCCTTAGTGTTTGCTTATCTGTGCAAGATTTTTATTTCTCTGAAGGATAGCTTTGCTGGATATAACATTTTTGACTGGGAGTTTCTTCTTTTAAGTAATTTGAACATATAATTTTATTATTTTGGTTTCTGCCTAGAAATCCATGTTTAATCTAATGGAAATTCTCTTACATGTTACTTTATGCTTTTTTCTTGCTTTGTCTTTGACTTTTGACAATTTCACTATAACTTGTCTCAGAGAGGACCTGTTTAAATTGAATCTATTTGAGGTTCTTTAAGCTTACCAGACCAGGATGTACGTCTCTCTCCCAAGACTTGGAAAATTTTCTGCTATTATCTCATTAAATATATTTTCCTTACCTTTTCCCTCCTCTTCTCCTTCTAGAAGGCTCCTAATATGAATATTTGTTAGTTTAATGGTATTCCCTAAATCCTATAGGCTTTCTTTATTCTTTTTTATTCTCTTTTCCTTTTTCTTGCCTGCTTGTATTATTTCAAAAGAGCTGTCTTCAGGTTCAGAATTTTTTTTTCCTGCTTGATCTAGTCTGTTGTTGAAGGTCATGGTTGTATTTTTAAACTTCATTCATTGAATTTGTCAGCTCTAGGATTTCTGTTTGGTTCTATTTTATGATATCTAGCTCTTTGCTATATTTCTCATTCAAATCAGGAATTATTTTCCTGGTTTCGTTGAATTGTATATCTGTATTCTCTTATATCTCACCGAATTTCCTTAAGATTTTTATTTTGAATTCTATTTCTGGCATTTCACATATTATCTTATGATTGGGATCTGTTACCTCCTTTGGAGATAACATATGTACTTGATTTTTCATGGTCGATATGTTTCTACATTGATTCCTATTCATCTGGGGGAAAAGTCACCTC
This sequence comes from Theropithecus gelada, assembly GCF_003255815.1. Classification (NCBI taxonomy): domain Eukaryota; kingdom Metazoa; phylum Chordata; class Mammalia; order Primates; family Cercopithecidae; genus Theropithecus; species Theropithecus gelada. Next base: position 151,011,347 of record NC_037672.1, read on the forward strand.
TTGTAATTTTATGGGCTTTGTAGGGACTTGTTTGTATGAATAGGTCTTGCACTATTGGTCTGATGGGGTACATTGATCTTGGTTCTAGGTGGATGCAGTATATAGTGTCTGCGTAGTTTCTTCAGCCATAATCCACATTAGTGGTATTTGTGAGTTTCTCAGTGGCCTAGGCTGACAGAATTTGTGGTGATGGTGGTGTAGCTTAGCCAAAGCTGGGCTTGTCTGGCTATTTCTCTAGCTGGGGTTGAGTCAGCTAGCTTGGGGTCTGTCACTCTGGGATTGAGGCCATGGGCTATCTGGCCAGGAGCATGGACGTACAGTTGCTTGGCCAGCCTGGAGTTATACCTGCCAGGAGCATTGTGCAGCACTGTTTCTCAGGCCCAGGACACTGCTTACACTGCTCAGTTTTTCTAGTGGTATGTTTTCTAAGGGCAGAGCACATGGCTATGTTTCAGGCCTAAGATGTAAAAAGATGGCTTCTCAGCTGGCCTGGGTGCATGTTCACTGAGGGTGATCCATGGGCTGTTTCCGTGTCTTGGACATGGGCACACTGCTGCTTAGCCAGCCTGGGGGTATGTCTCCTGGGGGCGGCCCATGGTGCTGCTTCTTAGCTCAAGATGTGGGCACAAGGCTGTTTGACTGGCTTGGGGACATTTCTGTAGGTGGTAGTACATGAAGCTGCTTTGTAGGCCTGGGACAGGTACAGGTCTGCTTTTTCAGTCTCTTGGTGTGCCCACCAGAGGTGCTGCCAACAGGTTTGTTTCTCAGGCCTGTTTATTGAGCCTGGGATGTGGGTGCACAGCTTCTCAAGCTGGCTTGGGTGCATGTCTGCTAGGAGCAGCCTATATTTTTTTTTTTCAGGTCTGGAATGCAAGTGTGAGGCTGTTCAGCCAGTTCAGAGGCATGGCCATTAGGGACAGCCTGAAGGGCTGTTTCTCAGGCCCAGTATGCAGGCACGTGGTTGCTTGGCTTGTCTGGGATATGTCCACCAGGAGTGGCCCACCGGGCTGTTTTTAGGTCTGAGACATGGGCTCTTAGCTGTTCAGCCAGCCTTGGACTGTGCTTATCAGAGGCAGCTTATGGGATTGTTTTGCAGGCCCTTACTGGGGATGGAGGGTCATCGAGAAGACCAGGAGTGTGTTTGCAGGGGGCAGGGTACTGAGGGGCTGTTTCTTAGGTCCTGAGCCCAGGTCCATAGCCTCTCTGTTGGCCCAGGGTTGTATCAGTTGCTTGGAAGCTCACGGGCCTCTCCCATTTGGGGGAGATCTCAGTAGTTTGGCCAATTCAAGGGCAGATTTGAACTTGGAAGAGCTGACAGGTCCTTTCTGAGGCATGTTATAGTGAAATTATCAAAAGTCAAAGACAAAGCAAGGAAAAAGCATAAATGAAAAATCAGCTCTTAAAAATACAGTGGCAGCCAGGCGTGGTGGCTCATGCCTGTAATCTCAGCACTTTGGGAGGCCAAGGCAGGTAGATTATGAGGTCAGGAGATCAAAACCATCCTAGCTTATGTGGTGAAACCCTGTCTCTATTAAAAATACAAAAAATTCCTGGCTAACACGGTGAAACCCCGTCTCTACTAAAAAATACAAAAAACTAGCCGGGCGAGGTGGCGGGCGCCTGTAGTCCCAGCTACTCGGGAGGCTGAGGCAGGAGAATGGTGTAAACCCGGGAGGCGGAGCTTGCAGTGAGCTGAGATCCGGCCACTGCACTCCAGCCTGGGCAACAGAGCGAGACTCCGTCTCAAAAAAAAAAAAAAAAAACAACAACAAAAAAATTAGCCAAGCGTGGTGGTGTACCTGTAGTCCTAGCTACTGAGGAGGCTGAGGCAGGAGAATCGCTTGAACTCGGCAGGTGGAGGTTGCAGTGAGCCAAGATGGCACCACTGAACTCCAGCCTCAGTGACAGAGTGAGATTCCATCTCAAAAAACAAACAAACAAACAAACAAACCCCAATATCTTCATTATAAATGATAGCAAATTTGGAAAATCAGAAAAGTGCAAAGAGGAAAAAAAATGTTCATTATTCTACTTCTCAGAGATAACAGCTGTTGATATTTTGTTATATCTAGTCCACACACACACTGTATATAAAACACACTAATTTTGGTAACCTTTACAGATTTAGAGGAGAGTGGCTAGAAAGGTGGTAGTGAAGGAAATCTTAATGTATTCAGAGTCTTCTTCGGAAAAGCTCTGGATTAAAGTTTAATTTTCACAACTGGTGAGGTATTCATTTTTATTTCCATTTTACAAATGAGAAAACTGAGATTCAGAAAAGTTGAGTGGTCTTCCCTAGGTCCCTAGTGAATAAATAAGCAAGGCAGGGTAACAGCCCAGGGCTATCTGTAGGAAATGCCTAGATTATCTGCAGCCCACCACACTGTTTCTATCACTCTTATTGGGAAAATGAGTCTGGCAGTAAAAGCCATATTCCATGCATAGGTAAATACATTTTTACTAAAATTAAATATATTGTGGGACTCTGAGAATTCAAATTTAGATAACGTCTATAAGATATTCAACAGGGTTTGTTTTTCTCTGCTATTTCTAGAGAGTATCTTTTCTTGGGCAGGCTTAAATTCAGGTTTTGGCAAAAAATGCCTGCATGAAAAGACCTCCTTTTTTTCCAAATGGAAGGAAAGCAATTTTTTATTGAATTTGGAAAGCATATATTTAACATCAATACTGATTGCAAGAGATTAGGCAAAACGTTCTTTTCTGCTTTAAAACTTTAATTCAAAATGTGCTGTTGAGAGTGGAGTCAAAATCAGTGCTTTGGTAAAGTCTCTAGGGTTCAGGTGCTATGCAGGTTCTTGTGTTAGGTATTTGAACCACACATTCTGAGGTAATGATCTCACAGCTGCCTTAAAAATGTACTAATTGTAGAAGGAGGAGACATGCAGAAACTAACCATTAGCTGGTGGAACTATGGGAACTCTATTAGGAACTGAACTTAAATATGCTTGAATGCTTGAGTTAACTATCACTTCAAGAGAATCTAGATTTAGGAAAAGACAGAATTTTATAGGTCAAACTGAAGTAGTTGAGTCTACAATGGGCATTTTGTTAAAAAGCTCTTCCCATTCCCCAACACTCTAAAAAGACAGAAAGTTGAGTCGCACTGGTGGGGAGAGCAGGGTAGGACACACGGCTGACTCTCGGCCTTTGCTGAGGGGGGCTCTAAATTAGCTCCTTCCTTTTTATGTCTTGGGTTTCTCATCAGTGAAACCCATGATACAAAGCTTTCTGCTACCTTCTCAACTCTCACTTTCAATGGCATGTTTTGAGAAGATGATTATCTACCCATATATCCAGACAGTTAATTCCAAGAAAAAATAATGCATAAAAATCAATGGTACTTTGCTCTTCATTCCTTCTTTCTCCCACGGCTAGGATGGGGGTGGCAATTCATGTGGGGAAGTGTGGAGGAAGAGATCCCCCTCCCAGAGTCTGCTCAAAGGGCAGCTCACTACACAGGTGGGAGAGTCGGGTTGTAACTTCATCTCCTTAGCTGCAAATAACCTTGCCCACGTCCCAGTTTCTTCATCTGCAAATTGGAAATAATATTTATGTTGTAGCTCAAAGGGATTTAGTCAGGCCTAATGAGATCAGTTGTGCAGCGGGTTTGGTGCTTGTTGGATGAAAGACATTATATAAATACATCATCATTTTCATTAGGATTATTTTCATCATCATTCTATGGTAAACACAGCTGTGGCAACATATGTTTTAAAGATTTAAATAAACATTCCTAAATTTGTGAAACCTGATTCACTTTTGCCCAATTTGGCTAAATTTGCCATCATTTTGAATATTCTGAAGGCAAGCTTTTCAATGCACAAAGCCTCCCTCCGTAGTAAGGACCTATTCACTGACAAGCACAATTTTCTTTCTTGCAAGCTCTTGAAAAACAGCAAAATTGTCCAAAGTGATGGCCTGGTAATTTGGAGGTGGGGCTCCCTTATGGGAATGGTGTGAAGGAGTGTATCCCAATCCTACCTACCTCCTACACAAAAGCTTGATTCCTGGAAAGGTAGAATGAATCAACTGAAGGGGCTTAAGTAGATTTTTTGTTTGTTTGTTTCTGTGTTTTAACTTGGAGATTAAATTATGGCTATGTCTTTAGTGGTTCAAAATATTGGCTATAGGCCACTTGTATTTTGGGTCATATCATAACTATTTACTTCATCTTTTCACAGGATTAAGCATGTAGTGACCCAGCTGCACAATTTAAATGGCCCAAAGCATTGAATCCTTTATGCCCTGTGTGAGTTACTTGGAACCAGCTGTAGGCAGTGTTGCACCAGTGAAAAGGACTCACCCTTTTTTGGCTCTTTCCCCCAAAGACATTATCTTCAGTGCTTTGGGTGGCAGAACCATAACTCTCAAGTTTCTTTTGGGACAATGCAGATAAGTAATCAGCTAAATCAGGTACAATCCAAGGACTCCATATCTTGGCTTTTTCCGATATGCCGTAATCGAACAAACTCAGCGTCAGGAGAGTGATTAATTAGGTTTGCAACCCTGCTGTTGATTCCTTATTTATCTTTACACAAACTTGTTATCAGTCTTGAGTACATTGCATAAACTGGTGATTGCCGGTCTTTGTTTTATAACATTCCACACTATCTCCATTGGCCTTAGAGTTGTACATTTGAAAAATAATTTTATTTAATTTATTGGAAGAATAAATACATGTCCTAGAGTGCTTTTAGGGAGAAACATTTTTAAGCCAAATAATAATAATTTGGGAGTACCTTGCATAAAGAGATGGTGGTAGTGATGACCAGATTTAGAGCTATTACCTTAATTTAGGCTTCAGGGTGTACCCTGGGAAAGGGTCACCCAAAGTGAGGATAAAAAATCATGCTTAGGAAGGTGAAGATGAAACATTCTTATCAGGAGACAAAAGGAGGAGGATGTTTTGCTTTTCTCTATAAAGCCAATACTATTTGTTAAGCCAAAGAATCTCAAACCTCATGAAAACGTTACCTCATAATCTCCTTCTTGGGTTGAGAGTACAGCCAGGAATGCTCAGCTTAACAAATTTGCTAGGTGATCCTTTTGGAAGTGGTTCCTATAATCGTAATTTGAGAATAACTGATTTAAATGACATCTCTTCTAATGCAATTCACAGTAAGAACAATAGGAAATCAATGTTCTCCAAAAGACATTAGCTGTATTGTTCTTAGAGAGCTACCCTCCACACTCCACCTTTGTCCTTCATCCAAGAAGAGGAACAGGAGGTAAGGAATGAAAGATATCCCTGGAGGCTCCAAGAAATATCTGGGTGAGCTTTTGGGGCAGGGGGAGTCAGGTGAGATAAGTCCTCCTTATCTCATGGTCCTGCAAGGAGATAGGGCCTCCAGAAAGTGGAGGAATGGAGAGCCACTGTAATTCTGGCCTTTGTGTGGTATGAACACACTGGGGCTATGGTAGGCTGAATAATGCCTCCTCATCCCCAAAGATGTCCAAATTCCAATGTCTGAAACCTATGACTGTGTTACCTTACATGGTAAAGGCGACTTTGTAGATGTGATTAAGTTAAAGATTTTGAGTTGGAAAGACCCTGGATTGTCTGGGTGATTTCAATGTAATCACAGGCCTGCTTGTAAGAGTGGGATGAGAAAGGAGGGTCAGAGGAAGAATATAAGGCAATGGAATGACCAAAGTACAGATATAGAGAGATTGGAAGATCTCTGCATTTGAAGATGAGACCATGAGCCAACAAATGCAAACAGCCTCTAGAAGCTCTAGAAGAGGCAAGGAAATAGATTCTCCCTTGAGCCTCCAGAAGGAATGCAGCCCTCCTGTATTAGTCTCTTCTCATGCTGCTAATAAAGACACACCCGAATGGGTAATTTATAAAGAAAAGAGGTTTAATTGACTCACAGTTCCACATGGCTGGGGGTGCCTCATAATCATGGCAGAAGGTGAATGAGGAGCAAAGTCACATCTTACATGGTGGCAGGCAAGAGACTGGGTGCAAGGGAACTGCTGTTTATAAAACTGTCAGACCTCATAAGACTTATTCACTGTCATGAGAACAGCATGGGAAAAACCTGTCCCTGTGATTCAGTTACCTCCCACCGAGTTCCTCCCAGGACACATGGGGATTATGGGAGCTACAGTTCAAGATGAAATTTGAGTGGGGACACAGCCAAACCTTATCACCTGCTGAAGGATTTTAGACTTCTGACCTTAAGAACTACAAGAGAATAGATTTGCATTGTTTAAAGCCACCAACTTTATGGTAATGTCTTATAGCAGCCATAGAAAACAGCATGGGGGAGATTTCCCCAAAAATGACTCTTAGGTTGATGACTCACTACAAGGACTCACAGGTCTAAGAAAAGCTGTTGTACTCATGGTTATAGTTTATTACAGCAGAAGAATCCTGATTGAAATCAGTCAAAGAAAAAGGCACATGGGATATTCACCATAAATTAGATGTGTTAGCCAAAATATTTGATCAAACTAATACAGTGTGGCTCATGGCCTCAGGCATACAAAAATCCTCTATTAGGGAGCGCATTCAAAGGGCTCAGACATTATCCCCTAGGAATTGCTTATTTTTCTTGCATATCTTCTCTTTAGACATTTGCCAAAATGCTCATGAGTATAACAATACCTACCTCTTACGGCTGAGGGTCTTGAAGAAGATGCATTGTTTAGAAACACTTTTAAAATATAAAGTATAATTATTATCTTCATAATTCCAGATTACCAATTCAGAGTGACAAATTAAGTGAACAAAGAATTGGGAATTATAAGGCTCTCTATGCCATTACACACCAAGAAGTCTTTGGGTGCTTTGCTTAACCTCAGAATGTAAAATAAGGTGACTGTTCTAGGTGAGTGATTCTCAACTGACACATTTTTACACCAAGGGGTGGTGGAATCGCTGTTAGCTAGTTAGAAATTGTGCGATATCCATAGCTTGTAGACACATGTGAGTGTGTGAAGAGGTGTGTCCCACATGTGAATGTCATCAGAAGAAAGGGGGAAATTGATCACATGAATAATTGGTAAGGTCTAATGCGTTCTAAGAAATTTATTCCATTATGTTTGATGTATTCTACCGAAGAAGATGTTGAAGTGTACACTACATCACAGAATAATTTTGGCCAAAAACATTTCAGTGTAAAACATTCACGATTATACTAAATGTCACATTAATTTGAGGAAATAGAGATTATGTTGAATTCTACTTTTGCTGGGTTTTTGTATTTTTGTTTTATATTTTGTTTTTGGCAATAATCAATTTTTGCTCATATTCAATTTTCCATCAGTTCTACCCTGCAGGCCTTTTTCTGAGTAACAAGTGCCTTGACTGACTCTACCTAATTTATCTGTTGGTTTGTTTTTGCTGTGGATTATTTGATCTTCTATTGTCTTTGGTATCTTGTAAGAAAAATTTTTATAGTTTATCAGCATCAACTTTCTATTGTATTACTGCTTCCTATATTAATTGCAAATATTTCAGGCAAAGCCAAGGGAAAAATTAACATATTCAATCTGGACATAGTTGTGGAAGTGTTCAACATTTCCACAATTATAGAAGTGTAGTAACATTTCATATGCTCAAAATATCCATTCTATTTGATTTGTTTTTTGGCTTTTGCTTCTTAGTGAGTATAGGTCTATCTGATGTTCAGGAAATTCATGCATCTTCAAATTCAAAGACTGAATATAGAATATGAATGCCTGAAAATGTTGTAACTTAGTTTAAACAGTAAATATTTATCAAGTCAAGAACATTTTATGTAAGACAGTTTATTTCTCAAGAGTGTTTCTTTTGATTTACATATTTCTGTAGGCCATTGATGTCACCTAGTGCAGCAGCTTGTGACTTTAGTTAACATTAAAGTTAAGTAATCAAATAAGCACACAAATTTAAAATTGCAACTATGATAGCCTATATAACTCAGGGATTTGAAAGAAATCCTATTTAATCTGAGATCTGAGGGCTGCACAGTGTGTAGGGAGGAACCAGACTATGAAGGGCATTGAGGAGCAAGTTAGGGTCTATAACGTTTATTGTAAGAACCACAGGGCACCATTGAAAGTGTTAATGAGAAATGATTTCATTAGAATTGCATTTTGTCAGAGATCACTCTAATTGTGGTGAGGAGAACAGGTGAGAAAGGGAATAACTGAGGAGACATGAGGAGACCTGTGCTGCAGCGAAGGTGAAATGTGGCAACTGACTACCTTGTGGCATTGGTCCTAGAGAAGGATGGATATGAGAGCTATTTAGGAGATATTTAAGAGGCAAAATCAACAGGGCTTGCTGATGAATTGCATGTGGCAGAGTGGGACTCCAGTAGATTTCTGGTGTGTGCAACTAGATTTGTGTTATGCATTCATGGAAATAAGAAACATTGAAAGAAGACCAGGGCTTTTGTGAGGTGGTGAGTACAGGGAAATCTTAGTTCAGTGTTATACATACTGAGTTTGCAGGGCCTTAAAGACATCTAAGTGGTGACATCAAGTAGGCAGTGGATATAAAAAATACAAAAATTAGCCAGGCGTTTTGGCACACATCTGTAATCTCAGCTACTCAGAAGGCAGAGGCAGGAGAATTGCTTGAACCCAGGAGGTGGAGGTTCCAGTGAGCCAAGATCACACCATTGCACTCCAGCCTGGGCAACAGAGCGAGACTCCATCTCAAAAAACAAAACAAAACAAAACAAAACAAAACAAAAACCTCCACCACCACCAACAAAAAAAATACAACTCAGAGAAGAGGTCAGGATAGAGCCATAAATCTGTAAGTCATTGGCACATAGGTTTTAACTATGGGTCTAATGACATCAGTTTGGAAGAAAGTATTGAATGATGGGATATGGTAACAAAATCCTTAAAATTCCTCAAAGAAGTCAACAAAAAGTTGATGTTTGCATGGATGCAAAACCCCAAGGAAGGTTGAATTTTAGATAAAGTTTCATCTGATGAATTGGTAATTAGAGGAAATGGTTTTAAACAAAATAATTTTAGGGTGATGGATTGATGCAAACTATGGAAGGGCAATATCAGATATTGTTAGTTATGAGGCTCTTACACTTGCAGAAACAAAGAGATGGTAGGAATCTGACCAAGGAGGTAGCAGAGAAAATGGAGATGAGGGAATGGAGTGAAAGTCTATTTAGAAGGTAGAATCGACAAGACTAGGTGTAAAATGGGATCTGGGACAGAAGAGAGAAAGGATCATTGAATGGCTCTGAGGATCCCAGCAGGAGTAACTGAAAAGAGGGTCATAATGTAAACACAGAAAGGGCATAGGGAGGAAAAGGAAGCTTGTGGCAACAAGAGTGTTTGAGATGTCAGTTTAAGGTACCTGTGAGAGAACCTAGTAAGACATCCACCTGATCCCTGGAAATACAGTTGTGCCACCCAGGGCAGGGTCTAGGATGGAAATATGAATTTCAAGTTACAGGCATGGGCAGGAGGAAGAAGAGTTAATGGGTGATAGGGAAGGGAAGGGGCCAGTATAACTAGAGAAGGGCAGGGGGGAAATGGGGTAGAAGGCAGTGTGGCCAGGAAAAGCCTGAAAACTCAGATTAGCCCGAAGTCACTCCCAGGGTGGCTAATCCAGAGCTTGGGTGACTATACAAGCAGGTAATGGAGCACCCAGCTTGCAGGGAAGAGACACGGATTGAAGTGGGGTCAAGGCCCCACTTCCTTTCCTCCTGTCAGAAGTGTTCATGAAGGGGATAGCCTGTATACTGCCTTTCAGCATTTCTTTGAAAATCAAGGCCTCAGGTAAAACTACTGTAAATTTCTTACAGAAAATTTCTCCTCAGAAACAGCCCCTCCCTGAGACTGCCCTATTTATGAAAGATATTGGATTTCTGGGGGCAATGATGAGAACTGTGGCTTCCTTGGGTCTTGAGTCACCAGGATTCAGCTATGGTGTGTGGACAGCTGAGTGCTGGCCATTAGGCTTGGGTTTTCAAACCACTGTACTATAGAGCTTGTGAACCACTTAGGTGCTCCTGCCTGCCCATCGCATTTCCTTGTACCTTCAGGCTATAGGAGAGGGAACAACAGAAGGGGAACACTGAAGAGTTGAATAAACTGGGGGAAGCTAGAAGAGAAAAAAATAAGCCTCCCCAAACCTGCAATATCCTTTAATCTACAAATCTCACACTTAAACCACCTCTTCTATAAATATGATCAGCCAGCTCCAGGTCTAGGTCCATTCTGCCCACGTGCAGTAAATCAATCACAGTCACATGGGTTTTGCGAAAAAGAAAAGAGGCCACCGAGTTCTTGCAGAATTGAGATGTGGGAAAATAGTTCTCAATTCCACTTCCATAAAGATAAGTCTTAGGGATATCAATGGGTTAGGGAAGTTGGGTGGCTTAAGGAATGGGGAAAGGTGGTTGGCAGTGGGGGAAAATGAAGTGACAGGTTTATTCTGTGCAAGCTTAGTCAGGGTTCATGGCATTTCATAGGACATGTACAGAAAATGGCAGCATTAGCGTGCTCTGAGGGTGGAGGTTTTGGCCCTATGACGTGAAAAGGCCACCTCTTAGGCACTTGCACAGGTCCGTGTGAAAGGTCGGTGGTTTCAACGGTTTGAACTGGATAGGAGCTGACCCAAGTCCCTGAAAAACAACTGAAACGACTGTCACAATGGTGACTTATGAATGTCATCTATAAAGTGGCCAGTAAAGATTAAGTTTCAGCATTTGGGGCATAGCCTTCAGCTACCACACCTTCAGCTTCATAGAAAAAGCACAGAAAAACAAAACAAAAAGCAAGCCACCCAAAGCAAGCAGAACAGGCAGACCTGATCAAATTAACCCCTTGGGTTCATTAAGAAACCTAAACTGGGATAAAGGGCATGCCCAAGATGGCCGAATAGAAACAGCTCCAGCCTCCAGCTCCCAGCCGGAGCGACAGAGAAGACGGGTGATTTCTGCAGTTTCAACTGAGGTACCGGGTTCATCTCACTGGGGCATGTCGGACAGTTGGTGCTGGTCTGCGGGTGCAGCCTGACCAGCGAGAGCTGAAGCAGGGTGAGGCATCACCTCATGTGGGAAGTGCAATGGGGAAGGGAATTCCTTTTCCTAGCCAAAGGAAAGTGAGACACACAACACCTGGAAAATAGGGTAACTCCCACCCTAATACTGCACTTTACCAAGGGTCTTAGCAAATGGCACACCAGGTGATTATATCCCACACCTGGCCCAGAGGGTCCCATGACCACGGAGCCTTCCTCATTGCTAGCACAGCAGTCTGAGATCTAACTGCAAGGTGGTAGCGAGGCTGGGGGAGGGGTGCCTGCCTTTGCTGAGGCTTAAGTAAGTAAACAAAGCCACTGGGAAGCTGGAATTGGGTGGAACCCACCACAGCTCAAGGAGACCTGCCTGCCTCTGTAGACTCCACCTCTGGGGACAGGGCATAGCTAAACAAAAAGCAGCAGAAACCTCGGCAGAGGTAAATGTCCCTGTCTGACAGCTTTGAAGAGACCAGTGGATCCCCCAGCATGGAGGTTGAGATCTAAGAACGGACAGACTGCCTGCTCAAGTGGGTCCCTGACCCCTGAGTAGCCTAACTGGGAGACATCCCCCACTAGGTGCAGACCAACACCTCACACCTCACACGGCTGGGTACACTCCTGAGCAAAGCTTCCAGAGCAAGAATCAGACACATACACTCGCTGTTCAGCAATATTCACTCTTCTGCAGCCTCTGCTGCTGATACCCTGGCAAACAGCATCTGGAGTGGACCTCAAGCAAACTCCAACAGACCTGCAGCTGAGGGTCCTGACTGTTAGAAGGAAAACTAACAAACAGAAAGGGCACCCACACCAAAACCCCATCAGTTCATCACCATCATCAAAGACCAAAGGCAGATAAAACCACGAAGATGGGGAAAAAGCAGTGCAGAAAAGCTGGAAATTCAAAAAATCAGAGGGCATTTCCCCCTCCAAAGGAACACAGCTCATCGCCAGCAATGGAACAAAGCAGGATGGAGAATGACTTTGACGAGTTGAGAGAAGAAGGCTTCAGTCAATCAAACTTCTCAGAGCTAAAGGAGGAAATATGTAACCAGTGCAAAGAAACTAAAAACCTTGAAAAAAGATTTGATGAATGGCTAACTAGAGTAACCAATGTAGAGAAGTCCTTAAAAGAACTGATAGAGATGAAAACCATAACATGAGAACTACGTGACAAATGCACAAGCTTCAGTAACTGATTCGATCAACCGGAAGAAAGAGTACCAGAGATTGAAGATCAAATGAATGAAATGAAGCGAGAAGAGAAGTGTAGAGAAAAAAGAGTAAAAGGAAATGAACAAAGCCTCCAAGAAATATGGGATTATGTGAAAAGACCAAGTCTGTGTCTGACTGGTGTGCCTGAAAGTGAGGGGAAAATGGAACCAAGTTGGAAAACACTCTGCAGGATATTATCCAGGGGAACTTCCCCAACCTAGTAAGGCAGGCCAACATTCAAATTCAGGAAATACAGAGAACATCACAAAGTACTCCTTGAGAAGAGCAACTCCAAGACACATAATTGTCAGATTCACAAAAGTTGAAATGAAGGAAAATATGGTAAGGGCAGCCAGAGAGAAAGGTTGGGTTACACACAAAGGGAAGCCCATCAGACTAACAGCAGATCTCTCAGCAGAAACCCTACAAGCCAGAAGAGAGTGGGGGCCAATATTCAACATTCTTAAAGAAAAGAATTTTCAACCCAGAATTTCATATCCAGCCAAACTAAGTTTCATAAGTGAAGGAGAAATAAAATCCTTTACAGACAAGCAAATGCTTAGAGATTTTGTCACCACCAGGCCTGCCCTACAAGAGATCCTGAAGGAAGCACTAAACATGGAAAGGAACAACCAGTACCAGCCATTGCAAAAACATGCCAAAATGTAAAGATCATCGATGCTAGGAAGAAACTGCATCAACTAACGAGCAAAATAACCAGCTAATATCATAATGACAGGATCAAGTTCACACATAACAATATTAACCTTAAATGTAAATGGACTAAATGGTCCAATTAAAAGACACAGACTGGCAAATTGGATAAAGAGTCAAGATCCATCAGTTTGCTGTACTCAGGAGACCCATCTCACATGCAGAGACACATATAGGCTCTAAATAAAGGGATGGAGGAAGATCTACCAAGCAAATGGAAAAGAAAAAAAAGCAGTGGTTGCAATCCTAGTCTCTGAGAAAACAGACTTTAAACCATCAAAGATCAAAAGAGACAAAGAAGGCCATTACATAATGGTAAAGGGATCAATTCATCAGAAAGAGCTAACTATCCTAAATATATATGCACCCAATACAGGAGCACCCAGATTCATAAAGCAAGTCCTTAGAGACTTACAAAGAGACTTAGACTCCCATACAATAATAATGGGAGACTTCAACACTCCACTGTCAACATTAGACAGATCAACGAGACAGAAAGTTAACAAGAATATGCAGGAATTGAACTCAGCTCTGCACCAAGCGGACCTAATAGACATCTACAGAACTCTCCACCCCAAAGCAACAGAATATACATTCTTCTCAGCACCACATCACACTTATTCTAAAATTGACCACATAGTTGGAAGTAAAGCACTCCTCAGCAAATGTAAAAGAACAGAAATTATAGCAAACAGTCTCTCAGACCACAGTGCAAACAAACTAGAACTCAGGACTAAGAAACTCAATCAAAACGGCTCAACTGCATGGAAACTGAACAACCTGCTCCTGAATGACTACTGGGTACATAACGAAATGAAGGCAGAAATAAAGATGTTCTTTGAAACCAACAAGAACGAAGATACAACATACCAGAATTTCTGGGACACATTTAAAGCAGTGTGTAGAGGGAAATTTATAGCACTAAATGCCCACAAGAGAAAGCAGGAAAGATCTAAAATTGATACCCTAACATCACAATTAAAACAACTAAAGAAGCAAGAGCAAACATATTCAAAAGCTAGCAGAAGGCAAGAAATAACTAAGATCAGAGCAGAACTGAAGGAGAAGGAAACACAAAAAACCCTCCAAAAAAATCAATGAATCCAGGAGTTGATTTTTTGAAAAGATCAACAAAATTGGTAGACTGCTAGCAAGACTAATAAAGAAGAAAAGAAGAATTGAATAGATGCCATAAAAAATGATAAAGGGGATATCACCACCAACCCCACAGAAGTACAAACTACCATCAGAGAATACTGTAAACACCTCTATGCAAATAAACTAGAAAACCTAGAAGAAATGGATAATTTCCTGGACACTTATACTCTCCCAAGACTAAACTAGGAAGAAGTTGAATCCCTGAATAGACCAATAGCAGACTCTGAAATTGAGGCAATAATTAATAGTCTACCAACCAAAAAAAGTCCAAGACCAGACGGCTTCACAGCCGAATTCTTCCAGAGGTACAAGGAAGAGTTGGTACCATTCCTTCTGAAACTATTCCAATCAATAGAAAAAGAGGGAATCCTCCCTAACTCATTTTATGAAGCCAACATCATCCTGATACCAAAGCCTGGCAGAGATATAACAAAAAAAGAGAATTTTAGACCAGTATCCCTGATGAACATTGATGCAAAAATCCTCAATAAAATACCGGCAAACCGGATCCAGCAGCACATCAAAAAGCTTATCCACCATGATCAAGTGGGCTTCATCCCTGGGATGCAAGGCTGGTTCAACATATGCAAATCAAGAAATGTAATCCAGCATATAAACAGAACCAAAGACAAAAACCACATGATTATCTCAATAGATGCAGAAAAGGCCTTTGACAAAATTCAACAGCCCTTCATGCTAAAAACTCTCAATAAATTCGGTATTGATGGGACATATCTCAAAATAATAAGAGCTATTTATGAGAAACCCACAGCCAATATCATACTGAATGGGCAAAAACTGGAAGCATTCCCTTTAAAAACTGGCACAAGACAGGGATGCCCTCTCTCACCACTCCTATTCAACATAGTGTTGGAAGTTCTGGCTAGGGCAATCAGGCAAGAGAAAGAAATTAAGTGTATTCAGTTAGGAAAAGAAGAAGTTAAATTGTCCCTGTTTGCAGATGACATGATTGCATATTTAGGAAACCCCATTGTCTCAGCCCAAAGTCTCCTTAAGTTGATAAGCAACTTCAGCAAAGTCTCAGGATACAAAATTAATGTGCAAAAATCACAAGCATTCTTATACACCAGGAACAGACAAACAGAGAGCCAAATCATAAATGAATTCCCATTCACAATAGCTTCAAAGAGAATAAAATACCTAGGAATCCAACTTACAAGGGATGTAAGGGACCTCTTCAAGGGGAGCTACAAACCACTGCTCAATGAAATAAAAGAGGACACAAACAAATGGAAGAACATACCATGCTCATGGATAGGAAGAATCAATATTGTAAAAATGGCCATACTGCCCAAGGTAATTTATAGATTCAATGCCATCCCCATCAAGCTACCAATGAGTTTCTTTACAGAATTGGAAAGAACTGCATTAAAGTTCATATGGAACAAAAAAAGACCCCGCATTGCCAAGACAATCCTAAGTCAAAAGAACAAAGCTGGAGGCATCACGCTACCTGACTTCAAACTATACTACAAGGCTACAGTAACCAAAACAGCATGGTACTGGTACCAAAGCAGATATATAGACCAATGCAACAGAACGGAGCCCTCAGAAATAATACCACACATCTACAGCCATCTGATCTTTGACAAACCTGAGAGAAACAAGAAATGGGGAAAGGATTCCCTATTTAATAAATGGTGCTGGGAAAATTGGCTAGCCATAAATAGAAAGCTGAAACTGGATCCTTTCCTTATTCCTTATATGAAATTTAATTTACTATGGATTAGAGACTTAAATGTTGTACCTAAAACCATAAAAATCCTAGAAGAAAACCTAGGTAATACCATTCAGGACATAGGCATGGGCAAGTACTTCATGTCTAAAACACCAAAAGCAATGGCAACAAAAGCCAAAATTGACAAATGGGATCTAATTAAACTAAAGAGCTTCTGCAAAGCAAAAGAAACTACCATCAGAGTGAACAGGCAACCTACAGAATGGGAGAAAGTTTTTGCAATCTACTCATCTGACAAAGGGCTAATATCCAGAACCTACAAAGAACTCAAACAAATTTACAAGAAAAAAACAAACAACCCCATCAAAAAGTGGGCAAAGGATATGAACAGACACTTCTCAAAACAAGACATTCATACAGCCAACAGACACATGAAAAAATGCTCATCATCACTGGCCATCAGAGAAATGCAAATCAAAACCACAATGAGATACCATCTCACACCAGTTAGAATGGCAATCATTAAAAAATCAGGAAACAACAGGTGCTGGAGAGGATGTGGAGAAATAGGTACACTTTTACACTGTTGGTGGGACTGTAAACTAGTTCAACCATTGTGGAAAACAGTGTGGGGATTCCTCAAGGATCTAGAACTAGAAATACCATTTGACCTAGCCGTCCCATTACTGGGTATATACCCAAAGGATTATAAGTCATGGTGCTATAAAGACACATGCACACGTATGTTTATTGTGGCACTATTCACAATAGCAAAGACTTGGAATCAACCCAAATGTCCATCTGTGACAGACTGGATTAAGAAAATGTGGCACATATACACCATGGAATACTATGCAGCCATAAAAAAGGATGAGTTTGTGTCCTTTGTAGGGACATGGATGCAGCTGGAAACCATCATTCTCAGCAAACTATCACAAGAACACAAAACCAAACACCGCATGTTCTCACTCATAGGTGGGAATTGAACAATGAGATCACTTGGACACAGGAAGGGGAACATCACACACCGGGTCATATTGTGGGGAGGGGGTAGGAGGGAGGGATAGCATTAGGAGGTATACCTAATCTAAATGACGAGTTAATGGGTACAGCACACCAACGTGGCACATGTATACATATGTAACAAACCTGCACGTTGTGCACATATACCCTGGAACTTAAAGTATAAAAAAAAGAAAAAATATTAGACAAAACACACAAAAAAAGTTAATAACAAAATTAAATTTAAAATATCATTTTCCTTAAAAATAAAATAAAATGTAAACATCAAAAGAAAAAAAAAAGAAACATAAACCAAGATATCATTAACCCTATTGTTACATAATAGATAAAATGACTTCTGGTTATTACATTTCTAATAACTGAAAGCAAGCATATTGACCACACTTTTTCCCTCCTATCTCTTCCTGTAAATAAGATGTTTAGTTAAAGACTTACTAAAATACACACGATTGTTTAGATAGACCCCAGACAATATTTTTTACATCTGGACATTTATTTAGTGGTATGTTTAAAGTGTCAGCATTGTCTGTCTGCTACTAGAAAAGAGCCTGCAATTTGAGTTCCACAGGGGCACCTGTGACCTTGACCAGCTCCTTTATTACGTTAAATCTTTGCATCTTCAAAGGAGAAGCAGGGACTTGGTCTCTGGGGTCTGTGTTCAAAAGGTAGTAATGTCAGTGGAGTCCTTAGAGCATTCCAGAGTCAAATGACCAGATGTGGCAAACTTCTGGGTCATGCAGTGCCTATGCAGTGAGGGCCCAGGAAGATGGGTCACAGGGCCTGCTGCCCAGTGATGAACTGAAGACAAGTCTCCCATCTTCTCATTGCAATAGCAGGACAAAAAAGTTTTGGATTCATTTTCAGCCTCTGTGAAAACTAAAAGCATGTGGACTTTAAACGTGTTCAAAATATTAAGAGTCTATTAAAGCCCAAACTGCAGAAGCTTATAAAGTAACATATAAGCAGTTATTTGAAATATTCTGTATAAGTCTGACTGATCGTCTGCCAATACCATCACTGATTTCATCCAGCCCCACACTGTGCTCTGGGCAATAGCCCCATTCTGATGAGTTGAGTTGGGCAAACAGGCTTGGAGAATGGTTCCTTCAGAATCAGCCAAATAGTTTCTGTTTAATGTACTTCCCATGAAATTACTCAAAGACGTTTTGATGAAATTCTGCATTGGTCAAAACTCAAGGTAATTAAATATAGCAATGTAATTAAATGTCATTAAAATTTACAACATAGCATGTTTAGGAAACAGTGCAATTTTGATTTGTGTGCTTTTTATTGTTCCCATGCTGCTCACATCCAAATGTAGTTGACATGAACCATTTTACAGATGAATTTCTTGGAAGATAGAAGTCGCATTTGACATGAATTCAAGAAGCATCTAGGGTCCCTTAAAACCTGACTTGTCTTATCTTTTTTGATATATTGCTGTTAATTTGCCTCCCATTTTAAAGTTACTGTTTCTGCTCTGGGCTTCCCTTGCCCTTTGTTCTTTAATTTTTTTCTTTCTTTCTTTTTTGAAACAAGATCTCACTCTGTCACCCAGGCTGGAGTGCAGTGGCGCAATCTCAGTGCACTGCAGCCTCTGCCCCCAGGCTCAATCAATCCTCCCACCTCAGCCTCCCAAGTAGCTGGGACCACAGGGGTGTGCCACCACGCCTGGCTAATTTTTGCATTTTTTTTTGTAGAGACAGGGTTTCACTGTGTTGCGCAGGCTGATCTGGAGCTCTTGGGCTCAAGCAATCCTCCCACCTCCAATTCCCAAAGTGCTGGGATTACAGGGGTAAGCCACTCCTGTATCAGGCTCAGCCACAGTCCTATAGCCCAGATGCTTGGAGTTGTATGTAAAGCATCAGATTTACAATTGTATTAGTTTTCCATAGCCACCATAACAAAGTACCACCAACCTGGTGACTTAAACCTTAGAAATGTAGTGTCTCCCAGTTCTACAGGAGAGAAATCCAAGACCAAGGAGTTGGCAGGATTGGTTCCTTCTGACAGCTGTAAAGTGGGAGCCTATCTCAGATCTCACCTCTAGCTTCCAGAGGTTTGTTGGCAATCTTTGGTGTTCTTTGGCTTATAGAAGCATCAGAGCCATCTCTTCGTTCTCCCTCACATGGTGTTATCCCTGTGTGTGTCTGTGTCCAAATTTCCCTTTTTTATGAGGACACTAGTCATGTTGAATTAGGGTCTGCCCGATTCTGGGATGACTCGTCTTAACTAATTACATCTGTACTAACCTTATTTACAAGCAAGGTCACGTTGTGAGGGTTAAAACTTCAACATATGAATTTTTGGGGAGGGGATGTGATACATGATTCAACCCATAACACAAATAAATATTTCTTTAAGGATCAGAAGTGGAAAGAAATTCGTGAAGGGATTCTAGTATACAAGTTCTCTTAAAATAACACTTAAAATATTAAGCATAAAGTTTTTTTTATTAAAAATCTTTTATTCTTAATTGACTAATAATTATATATATTTATGGGGTACAATATAATGTTTCAATGCCTGTATACATTGTAGAAGAGCAAATCAGGCTAATTAGCATATCTATTACCTCAAATATTTATCATATCTTTGTCCTGAGAACATTTAAAAGCCTCTCTTTTAGCTATTTTGAAATGACAATACATATTATTTACTTTAGTCACTGTACTATGGAACAGAATATGAAGTTTCAGTTAGGAGGAAAAATTCCTTTCCCTTCCCCATTCTATGTCTCTTTTCCTTCATCTGTTTGTGGCAGATTGGATGGGATCTCTCGCTTACCTCTAACCAGCAGGAGGGATGTTTGGGGGTTAGAAATTAACAATCTGGGGCTGGTGCTATATCCCCGAGAGTTCAGACAAACCCATGTTCAGTTGATATGGTGGTTTCAGATATAAGTAGGATCAGAGAGAACAAAGATGCTGGGATTATTATTTCTCAATAATATACTCAATAGTATACTCCTCCACATGAGGCTATTCCGGGTTTTTCTTGGGAGGGAAATTAACACTCACTGTGGTGAAGTGTGAGAAAACTGGACACAACCGTTACTAGTGGAAAGACAGAGCTGGAATTGACAGTGTTCATTTCCTCCCACTCTCCACCCTCTTCGTGATATCAGGGCTCACCTTGGCGCCTTCCCAGTTAGAAAAAATATTGTCCATCATCACTTGACCAAAGCCTGAGATGCTGGCTTCTAAGATACAAGAGAGGGTCAAAGTCCAGGTTGTATATCCATGTATCAGGTAGAGATGGACGTTTCTGGTGGAGAGAATTGCAGACACTAGAGGATAAAGGCTGAAGTAGGGCTATAGGAAGAGGATGGAGGGGAGTGAATAATGAGGCACAGTGAGCTGAGGGGCAAGATGGCATTTGTGTGGAGTACATGAGGCCACAGCTCCTGCTGGGCAGCTTGGCTTTCTCTGGGTTCCAGTCCCCTCTTTTTTCTCTTTGGACTTAGGAGTGGTGATAGCTTCCCTCTATTACTAATTGCTGGATACTTCATCATCCACTACAGTTCCCCTGACATCATCCACTACAGTTCCCCTGACATTATCCACATCTTCATAAAGATTAAACGCTCTATCCATCTGACTGTGGCCTCGAGTTCCTGCCTGTGTTCAGGTTGCATCTCCCCAAGGAGGTTTTACATTTCTGGAAGGCAGAGATCAAGTCTTGCTCACCTTTGAATCTGTGTAGCATTGCATGAAAAGCCTTGTGGAAAACTCTGCATGAATAGTGAAGGCAGAAAAGGAAAAGGGGAAGAGTGGGCGCGGAAAGAAGAGTAAGGAAAGCAGAAAGGAAGGAAAGGAAAACATACAGAAAGGTGGAAGGATGGTGGAAAGGTGGTATAATACAGAAATGGGAACCCAACTCATTTCTCCAGAATTATGCTCTCTGACTATCAAGGTAAAGCCAAAACAGCCAGGAAGAACAGGGGCCCAACCTGCCATCTCCTTAGGCCCTGCATAGACATACCTTTCTTATTTACTGCCTTGCCCAGCTCCTCATTCTGCAAAATTCTTTTACTGCCCCCAGTGGCTGTCATACAGTACTGAGGAGTGGCTTGGGCTTCTCTCTCTGAGTTAGAGGCCTGGGGACCTCCCCTGGGAGCCCACTCAGCACTGTATGATGTCAATCTCAGCAAGCTGGGCTATCCTGGAATAG
Source organism: Theropithecus gelada (assembly GCF_003255815.1). Lineage (NCBI taxonomy): Eukaryota > Metazoa > Chordata > Mammalia > Primates > Cercopithecidae > Theropithecus > Theropithecus gelada. The sequence goes on from NC_037672.1 coordinate 151,032,343, forward strand.
CAGCCACAGGCCCTCTAACTGCAGTCATTGTGTTCCTGCTATGTGCAGACTCTTGTAAGTCTTAAGGGTAGAAAGACATACAGGAGACTCCCTCACCCTCAAAAGGTACAGTGGCACCATCCAGGGTCCATGGGACAAGTGGAAGGAGCATTTACAGAGCATCACATCAACCCAAATGAGTGAATTAGGAAGGTCAAGGGAAGCAGTATCAGGCAAGTGAAGTGCAGAGTACAGATGGGAATAGTCATGAGGGATGACTCAGAAGGACTGGCGAGATTTTTAAGCTATATTTGTGGTCAGAACACTGAACCAGGTAGCTTGGAAAATATATCAATCAGTGTCAAGCACTCTCCTCAGGAATGTGGGCTTCTAGGTCCTCTGAGGATGCTTTATTGCTGGTGGAATAAAAACTATTATATAAGGATGTGTTCAAGGTTCAGTGTGGATGTTTTGTGTTTTATATTTTTTAGTTTGGCAAAGTCCACCAATAATGGTACACAGTAGAATTAAAGGGATTGGAAATTCTCTTCCTAGAACCCAGATGATATGTATTGATGGGTGTGCTGATCTGCATCTATTCCTATTTAGTCATTTACCGTCTCTGCTGGTAAGCTGATGGTGTGCCCAGCATGTCAGAGGAGTCATTGATCCTGCCTCAAATGAAACAGACGAATGCATATTTATTTTGCCATTTTCATTATTAAGTGAAATGCCAGAAAACATTTCAGTATAACCTCTAGAGAAAATAAACCACTTTCCTGAAACTGGCTCTGTCTCTTCATAAAATGGAATGAAATATTTGGAAATGCTTCATTTCTTCCGGGCCAAAGGCACATCCATTCTCCTCATGCTGCAAAGCTCTGATGAATGGAGTTCCTGTCCTGGCTGTCCTTCAGGAAGTCGTTGATCTCCAGAACTCAATAAATAATGGGAGAAGAATGAATGGCATATATATGTGTTGAGAAAGGACTTAAAGTTTCACAATTTTCCTTTTTTGGTGTAGTCTCACTGGTACTCTTTTATTGGCAAAAACAACAAAAGACAGCTCCATTTGTTTCTGTGTTAATTGTAAAACTGATAAGTTAGCTCAACAGCACATGAGAAGTATGTTTAACAAATCATAATAAAGGAAAAACAGGGCCAGAAACTGAGCCAGTTTGACCATTAGTTTAGGAAATTCACAGGACTGTTATTAGGAAGAACCAAGAGGCCTAGACATAGCCTGTTAACTAGAGATGAAGGAGCTTCCATTGTCTCGACCACTTATTCATTCAAAAGCTGTATCCTAAGGACTGCCTCTAGATTTCAGGAATAAAGCAGCAAATAACACATTAAAAATACCTAGTGCTAGAGACACAGTAAATCAGACAAACAAACAGAGTAGGGACTTTCCTATAGGTCTTGCTGCCTGCCAATCTCACAATATTCTGCATACAATAAGAGCACAGGCCAGTGGCTGCTGCTCCAGGGCCCCAGCTTGCTGGGGTTGGGGCTTGTGTAGCACTGAGTGGGCTCTTCCCAATGGAGGTTTCCAGGGCCTCTATCGTAGAAAGAGAAGCCCAAGCTACTCCTCTAGCACTGTGAGGAAGCCATGGGGGACAGTAAAGTCATTTACAGACTCAGAAGCCAAATAAACAATGGTAAAATATATGGTATGCTAGATAATGCAGAGAAGAAAAATAAAGTGTGGAAGGGGACTAGGAAATGTTAAGGGGATGCACAATTTGAAACACTTTTAATTAGAACAAAAGAAATCTCTGCCATCTATCAGCAAAGAAGACTGGGAAATATCATGAAAGAATGAAGACTTGTTAAAAACCTAGTCAACAGTGAGACCCAAACCACACCTACGTAGTTGACATTCTATGCATTCGACAGGAGCAGGATGCAGGGTTCTGAGTCAGAAATCCTGGCCCAGGCTGTCAGTTCTGGCCAGACGAACTTGGGTGAATCATCTAAACTCTGTGAGCCACTGATTCATCACGCATAAGGGAGAAAGCATCTTCATAGTCCACTGCACAGGGTTATAGAGAAAACCTAATAAATATTGAATTTGGAAATTTTTTCCTGAAATCAGAGCACTGAGAGCATGCTTGGGAAACACATATTGCCAGGGATTTCTTCCAAGAACTTCCGGTTCAGTAGATCAGAGACAGAGACAGAGTCTAATCCAGCAGTTCTCAATGTTGGATGAACATTAGGATCACCTGAGAAGTTCCTAAAAAATACAGATGCCAAAGGCCCACACCAGACTAACGAAATCAGGATTTCTGGGGCACAGGCATACGTACTTTTTAAAAAAGCTCTCCAGGGTATTCAAATGTGTAGACAGTTTGATAATCAACAGTCTAGTGAAGTCCATGTTACTGTGAATGATGAAAATTACAAAAAATTGCAAGCTGTTAAAAGGTCTCAACCACCTTTATCTGGAACAGTAGAAGAGTGGGACACCCACACTGCATGTATATTAAGTGCACAGGTAGTTCCGGGGTGGAAAGTGGCTTTCCAAGTAACAGATAGACGCTTAAACATCTCCAAGTATGCAAGAATCTCCTATTTTGTGGGCATTTTCCTCCTCCTAGAGGCTTTGGCTCCCTCTCCCCATTATTTAAACACCCCATGATGAGGAACCCATCCTTTAGATATCCTAAGTCCCGATTGCCTCAGCATGATGATGTAGCACTATAGGAAATGGGCATGCCACGTGAGCATCTAGATGTAAAGATTGAGTCAAGTAGTAGCACAAGGATGCAACTTTAATAGCACATTTCCTTACTTTTCATTATCTTTTATTGGAAATAGAAATAAACAAAGTGAAATGTGTCAGTGCTGAAAACAGTCCTGTATTAAAGTATTCATGAAACATCAAGTGCAACTTGCTGAAGGAAGATAGGCACAGCCTGCTGTCTACAATACTGACCAAAAAGGCTTATTTGCAAATAGGAATTTAAAAAAAAAAAAAAAGGCAAAGGAAAGATGATAAAACTGAGTCAGATGATTGTGTAGTTTTCTACTTAGATGCAAATACCAAATGATGAATTCCTTCTCTTTCCCTCTATAAATCTTTCAGTGTCTTGAAATTATCTCAGATCATTTTCTCTTTATTTCATTTATTTTATAATTTTGCCAGGTACTTTTTTTATGGGAAAATGGGAAGCTTTGACAGTAACAAAAAAGGAGTACTGATATCAGGTTCCTGTACTGGGGAGCAGTTTGTGTGAGTTGTTGAGCTGAGGTGGGAGCTGGGAGGATCTAGAAGCCTGTGTTGTCTTAGGCTCTGTTAAAGGCCATCTAAGGTAGTCACGAAGCTGTTTCCCAAAGGTTGTTTTTCTGATTCACCACAACGTAAATAAAACCCCCAAAGCTCAAGCAATTATCTACTGAGACCAGGTTATCCCTGGAGTCCTTTACACATCCCAGTGTAACATCTTTCAACACCTGAATCCATTCTTTAACTGTCTTGTTTTCCTACAGTAACTACTGCATTAAATTACCACTCAGGAGAAAGATTTTAATCTTGGCTTCTCGGTTTTGTGAAACTGAGAAGTTTCATAACCCCAGATCAGCCCTGTTTTTACACTTTAAAAAGTGAGATAAGAAACATCTCATCCTTTGCAATGAAGGGCAAGTCTTCCATTTGGTTGTTTGAGAGCTGGTTAAAAAGGTCCCTCATGGCACATTTCAATAAAATATGTATAAATGGAAATAGCTGATTTCTATTTTTCAGAAAAACAACAACAACAACAACAAGAAAAACCAGCTGGGTGTGGTGGCTCATGCCTGCAATCCCAGCACTTTGGGAGGCTGAGGTGGGCGGATAACCTGAGGTCAGGAGTTCGAAATCAGCCTGGCCAACATGGTGAAACCCCGTCCTTACTAAAAATACAAAAATTAGCTGGGTGCAGTGGTGGGCACCTGTAATCCCAGCCGCTCAGGAGGCTGAGGCAGGAGAATCACTTGAACTTGGGAGGCAGAGGTTGAAGTAAGCCGAGATTACACCATTGCGCTCCGTCCTGGGCGAGAGAGTGAGACTCTGTCTCAAAAAATAAATAAATTAACAAACAAGCAAAACAGACAAACAAACAAACAAAAAACCCATTGTCTTTAGAAAGAAAATATTTTGTTAAAATTGCAAGGCTAAATTTTATTATTTAGAATATCTTTTTAAAGTGTTCTATGGAGCTTACACTGTAAACTATGCCACTCGCATTCAGTCATCTTTCCATGGAGTAATTTTGGCCTTATGCTACTGTTACTTAAAAGCTATTCAAATTATTACGTTCTGACTCTACATTTCTTCATTTTTAACTATTGTGCTGTTATTCTTATTCATTTAGAAGCTCCAAAGAAGATTGTTCCTAGCATTTCAGTACACATGAAGATATTGTGTTAAATTTCTCTTAGCTTATTTTCTTCCTGCCTTCTACCCACTAAAAAAAATCAGTCAAGAATAACTCAGAGATACATGAAAGGAGTTTGCAGTTCTGCATTAAAATTGAAGCCAAAATTAAGAACACTCTCTGAAGGATTGATTTCAAAAGAAATAATTTGATTCTTCTTATTTATTTTTTATTTTTTATTTTTATTATTATTATACTTTGAGTTCTAGGGTACATGTGCATAACGTGCAGGTTTGTTACATATGTATACTTGTGCCATGTTGGTGTGCTGCAACCATCAACTCGTCAGCACCCATCAACTCGTCATTTACATCAGGTATAACTCCCAATGCAATCCCTCCCCCCTCCCCCCTCCCCATGATAGGCCCCGCTGTGTGATGTTCCCCTTCCCGAGTCTAAGTGATCTCATTGTTCAGTTCCCACCTATGAGTGAGAACATGCAGTGTTTGGTTTTGTGTTCTTGTGATAGTTTGTAAGAATGATGGTTTCCAGCTGCATCCATGTCCCTACAAAGGACACAAACTCATCTTTTTTTATGGCTGCATAGTATTCCATGGTGTATACGTGCCACATTTTCTTAATCCACTGTGTCACGGATGGACATTTGGGTTGATTCCAAGTCTTTGCTATTGTGAATAGTGCCGCAATAAACATACGTGTGCATGTGTCTTTATAGCACCATGATTTATAATCCTTTGGGTATATACCCAGTAATGGGATGGCTGGGTCATATGGTACCTCTAGTTCTAGATCCTTGAGAAATCGCCATACTGTTTTCCATAATGGTTGAACTAGTTTACAATCCCACCAACAGTGTAGAAGTGTTCCTATTTCTCCACGTCCTCTCCAGCACCTGTTGTTTCCTGACTTTTTAATGATTGCCATTCTAACTGGTGTGAGATGGTATCTCATTGTGGTTTTGATTTCCATTTCTCTGATGGCCAGTGATGATGAGCATTTTTTCATGTGTCTGTTGGCTGTATGAATGTCTTCTTTTGAGAAATGTCTGTTCATATCCTTTGCCCACTTTTTGATGGGGTTGTTTGTTTTTTTCTTGTAAATTTGTTTGAGTTCTTTGTAGGTTCTGGATATTAGCCCTTTGTCAGATGAGTAGATTGCAAAAACTTTCTCCCATTCTGTAGGTTGCCTGTTCACTCTGATGGTAGTTTCTTTTGCTTTGCAGAAGCTCTTTAGTTTAATTAGATCCCATTTGTCAATTTTGGCTTTTGTTGCCATTGCTTTTGGTGTTTTAGACATGAAGTACTTGCCCATGCCTATGTCCTGAATGGTATTACCTAGGTTTTCTTCTAGGATTTTTATGGTTTTAGGTACAACATTTAAGTTTCTAATCCATAGTGAATTAATTTTCATATAAGGAGTAAGGAAAGGATCCAGTTTCAGGTTTCTACATATGGCTAGCCAATTTTCCCAGCACCATTTATTAAATAGGGAATCCTTTCCCCATTTCTTGTTTCTCTCAGGTTTGTCAAAGATCAGATGGCTGTAGATGTGTGGTATTATTTCTGAGGACTCTGTTCTGTTCCATTGGTCTATAGCTCTGTTTTGGTACCAGTACCATGCTGTTTTGGTTACTGTAGCCTTGTAGTATAGTTTGAAGTCAGGTAGCGTGATGCCTCCAGCTTTATTCTTTTGACTTAGGATTGTCTTGGAGATGCGGGCTCTTTTTTTGTTCCATATGAACTTTAAAGCAGTTCTTTCCAATTCTGTGAAGAAACTCATTGGTAGCTTGATGGGGATGGCATTGAATCTATAAATAACCTTGACCAGTATGGCCATTTTCACGATATTGATTCTTCCTATCCATGAGCATGGTATGTTCTTCCATTTGTTTGTGTCCTCTTTTATTTCACTGAGCAGTGGTTTGTAGTTCTCCTTGAAGAGGTCCTTTACATCCCTTGTAAGTTGGATTCCTAGGTATTTTATTCTCTTTGAAGCATTTGTGAATGGAAGTTCATTCATGATTTGGCTCTCTGTTTGTCTGTTACTGGTGTATAAGAATGCTTGTGATTTTTGCACATTAATTTTGTATCCTGAGACTTTGATGAAGTTGCTTATCAGCTTAAGGAGATTTTGGGCTGAGACAATGGGATTTTCTGAATATACAATCATATCATCTGCAAACAGGGACAATTTGACTTCTTTCCCTAACTGAATACGCTTTATTTCTTTCTCTTGCCTGATTGCCCTAGCCAGAACTTCCAACACTATGTTGAATAGAAGTGGTGAGAGAGGGCATCCCTGTCTTGTGCCAGTTTTCAAAGGGAATTTTTCCAGTTTTTGCCCATTCAGTATGATATTGGCTGTGGGTTTGTCATAAATAGCTCTTATTATTTTGAGGTACGTTCCATCAATACCGAATTTATTGAGCATTTTTAGCATGAAGGGCTGTTGAATTTTGTCAAAGGCCTTTTCTGCATCTATTGAGATAATCATGTGGTTCTTGTCTTTGGTTCTGTTTATATGCTGGATTATGTTTACTGATTTGCGAATGTTGAACCAGCCTTGCATCCCAGGGATGAAGCCCACTTGATCATGGTGGATAAGCTTTTTGATGTGCTGCTGGATCTGGTTTGCCAGTATTTTATTGAGGATTTTTGCATCGATGTTCATCAGGGATATTGGCCTAAAATTCTCTTTTTTTGTTGTGTCTCTGCCAGGCTTTGGTATCAGGATGATGTTGGCCTCATAAAATGAGTTAGGGAGGATTCCCTCTTTTTCTATTGATTGGAATAGTTTCAGAAGGAATGGTACCAGCTCCTCCTTGTACCTCTGGTAGAATTCAGCTATGAATCCATCTGGTCCTGGACTTTTTTTGGTCGGTAGGCTATTAATTATTGCCTCAATTTCGGAGTCTGCTATTGGTCTATTCAGGGATTCAACTTCTTCCTGGTTTAGTCTTGGAAGAGTGAAAGTGTCCAGGAAATTATCCATTTCTTCTAGATTTTCCAGTTTATTTGCATAGAGGTGTTTATAGTATTCTCTGATGGTAGTTTGTATTTCTGTGGGGTTGGTGGTGATATCCCCTTTATCATTTTTTATTGCATCAATTTGATTCTTCTCTCCTTTCTTCTTTATTAGTCTTGCTAGCGGTCTGTCAATTTTGTTGATCTTTTCAAAAAACCAACTCCTGGATTCATTGATTTTTTGGAGGGTTTTTTGTGTCTCTATCTCCTTCAGTTCTGCTCTGATCTTAGTTATTTCTTGCCTTCTGCTAGCTTTCGAATGTGTTTGCTCTTGCTTCTCTAGTTCTTTTAATTGCGATGTTAGAGTGTCAATTATAGATCTTTCCTGCTTTCTCTTGTGGGCATTTAGTGCTATAAATTTCCCTCTACACACTGCTTTAAATGTGTCCCAGAGATTCTGGTATGTTGTATCTTTGTTCTCATTGGTTTCAAAGAACTTCTTTATTTCTGCCTTCATTTCGTTATGTACCCAGTAGTCATTCAGGAGCAGGTTGTTCAGTTTCCATGCAGTTGAGCGGTTTTGATTGAGTTTCTTAGTCCTGAGTTCTAGTTTGATTGCACTGTGGTCTGAGAGACAGTTTGTTATAATTTTTGTTCTTGTACATTTGCTGAGGAGTGCTTTACTTCCAATTATGTGGTCAATTTTGGAGTAAGTGCGATGTGGTGCTGAGAAGAATGTATATTCTGTTGCTTTGGGGTGGAGAGTTCTGTAGATGTCTATTAGGTCTGCTTGGTGCAGAGATGAGTTCAATTCCTGGATATCCTTGTTAACTTTCTGTCTTGTTGATCTGTCTAATGTTGACAGTGGAGTGTTGAAGTATCCCATTATTATTGTATGGGAGTCTAAGTCTCTTTGTAAGTCTCTAAGGACTTGGTTTATGAATCTGGGTGCTCCTGTATTGGGTGCATATATATTTAGGATAGTTAGCTTTTCCTGTTGAATTGATCCCTTTACCATTATGTAATGGCCTTCTTTGTCTCTTTTGATCTTTGATGGTTTAAAGTCTGTTTTATCAGAGACTAGTATTGCAACCCCTGCTTTTTTTGGTTCTCCATTTGCTTGGTAAATCTTCCTCCATCCCTTTATTTTGAGCCTATATATGTCTCTGCATGTGAGATGGGTCTCCTGAATACAGCAGACTGATGGGTCTTGACTCTTTATCCAGTTTGCCAGTCTGTGTCTTTTAATTGGACCATTTAGTCCATTTACATTTAAGGTTAATATTGTTATGTGTGAACTTGATCCTGCCATTATGATATTAACTGGTTATTTTGCTCATTAGTTGATGCAGTTTCTTCCTAGCCTCGATGGTCTTTACATTTTGGTATGTTTTTGCAATGGCTGGTACTGGTTGTTCCTTTCCATGTTTAGTGCTTCCTTCAGGGTCTCTTGTAAGGCAGGCCTGGTGGTGACAAAATCTCTAAGCATTTGCTTATCTGTAAAGGATTTTATTTCTCCTTCAGTTATGAAACTTAGTTTGGCTGGATATGAAATTCTGGGTTTAAAATTCTTTTCTTTAAGAATGTTGAATATTGGCCCC